>NW_027457898.1:0-36061 GCF_050624435.1 Tenrec ecaudatus
AAAGAAGTGCCTAATGGTCACCAGGACCCATGGTTAATCCAGGCGTGGTCATCTGATTCCAATCGATCAGACCTAGCTATAAATCACTTATATGTCTGGGTAATTAAAAGCAAATATAAATTTTCAAAAAAAATAACGTTGCATGGGATAGAAAGAGAATACATAACAACATCAGACATAAATATGCCTCAAGACAAACTCATTGTGCACATCCAGAATACATAATGGCTCTTGCTAAGATGCGTTTCCCACTAGACCCTACCCCAAGCCAGTAAAAGCCAGAAACTCTACAGTAAACTGTGGATTGTACTACTCTGAAATGGGAGCTGTGTCTCTAGACCTAATTTGGGGCTGTTCGTGCTGAGGACTCACCAATACCTGCTGCAGTGACAACAGTCCAGGTGAGAATAAGGAAATCTGGATGACAGCCAGGATATAGGAGCACTGAGACCTCAAATTGCTTCTAGGCGAGCATGGCCTAATGGGCTTCCATTTATGCACCTCTGGCAGGAGGAGTTTGTTCTGGAAAGTAATGGTTTCTAAGGAAGTATTTCTTAAACTTTCACATGCATGCACTTACCCAGGTTCCTGGAAATCGGGCTGGGGGGCAGATTCTGATTTTGTGGGTTCAGGGTGGGGGGTCTAGGATCCAGCAGTTCTAGAGGCCCTGGTACTCTTGGGCTGTTAACCACAAGGACAGTAGTCCTAAACCACCAGCCACTCCTTGGGAGAAATATGAGGCTGTAGACTCCGGGCAAGAGTGACAGTCTGGGAAACCCACAAGGGCAGTTCTACCCTGTCCTGTAGGGTCACTATGAGTCAGCATCAACTCGATGGCATTAGCATGGGAGAAGCTAATGCTGATGTTGCTGGTTCCTTGACCTATCATACTTTGAGTGGCAAAGTCCCAAGGGCCTTCCCGGATGTGATGGCCAAAAGCAGTAGTGTTCACCCTTAGTCATACTTTGGAATCCCTTAGGAGCTTTCAAGCCTCCCATTGGCCTGGCGCCATCCCAGACCAATGAAGCAAGACTTAGTGGAAGCAGGATTCAGGTCACGGTCAGTGAGAAAGCCCCCTTGGCAATGCCAACGTACAGCCAGTGCAGAGTCGAACTGGTCGACGACTCCACATGACTCCATATACTTTGGTGAAGCCAGCTGTTTGGGCAAGGTTTTCAGAGTTACCACCCATGTAGACTTGTTGGTGATAGTGCATTAAATAGAGCACATGCAGTGCATTGCATGAGTGTCCTATGCCATGCAACCACACCAGGGGTATGTTGAGCCAATTTCTCTGGGAGACCAAGGGTGTTGGCTCCATCCTGAACGTTGGCAGGGTAATGGACTGACACAGAGGAAACTCATTCTCTTTGTGGTGGTGCACTAATGGGTTCTTCACAGAAGGCCAAGTCCATGGCTGCAGATGCTCACGGGGCTGAGGGAGCAGGTCAAATCCTAAGTCCGAGGTGGGTGTTTGCATATTTACATGCCCTCACTGCCATCAAGTCCATTCCAACTCACAGGCCCATGGGACTGAGTAAAATGGCCCCCGTGGGTTTCTGAGACTGTGATTCTTTAGAGGAGTAGAAAATCTCCTCTTTCTCCAGAGGAGCGGTTGGTCATTCAAACTGCTGACCTTGAGATTAACAGTCCAACTCCTGACCACTCTTGCCGTCAGAATTCTATTTATTTACACAAGTATATATATATCCTTTCCCAAAAGAACTCCACATTTTCAAATCATTCTTGACACTCATGGCCTTTTTTCCTTTATAGCCATGCCTTTGGTTGAAACACAGATATAAGAGAAATATTTATCTACTTATAGGGGTACAAAAGTAGCTTTGGTGGCATAGTGTTTGCATGTTGGGCTGCTAACACCAAAGTCAGCACTTTGAAACCACCAGCCACTCCGTGGGAAGAAGAGTCTGTCTACTCCTATAAAGAGTTACAGTCTCAGAAACTCACAGGGACAGATCTACTCTGCCTCATAGGGTCACTATGAGTCAGCATCACCTCCCTGGCAGTGAGGTAGATTTTGGTTTCATAGAGATACAAGTCAGTCCTGAGCTGCTAAAGACAAGGTTGGCAGTTTGAACCCACCAGCTGCAGAGAAAGAGGAGGCTTTCTATTCCCATAAGGAGCTACAGTTTCAGAAATACCCACAGGGGAAATTTTAACCTCTCCTGTAGGATCAATATGAGTCAGAATCGACTTATCGGTGGTGAGCAAGTGGAGGGGACCCTAAACAGGTTCCGGTGGACCTTAAGAGTTCTACTAATTGTGCATGCTCTGTAAAATGTAAACCAAGATTTTACTTTTGCAAACATTATTTTTTCTAAACACGTCTAACTGTGAAACCATACTCGCATGCGGGTCTTTGAACCTGGTCAGTGGTCTGGGGAAGTGAAGGGGCCTGACATCCTTTGTTGTTGTTAGTGCTGTCCAGTCATTCTGACATCACAGGGACCTTCTTTGCAACACAAGGCAGCACTGCCCGGTCCTTTGCCAGCCTCAGGGGTAGTATGTTGGAGCCCATGGTTTCAGCTACCGTGTCTTCCAGTTCACCAAGGAGTTTCCTCTTTGTGCTGCTTACTAAACCCGTTTCTAAGGAGTCCATTCCAACTCATGGTGACGCCGTGTGGGTCAGCACCACGGGACCCCACATAATGCCTTATACCATATATATATATATATATATATATATATATATATATATATATATATATATTGTGCATAATGCCTTATACCTGGTCCCTTTGGCACCTTGTGATCGCACAGGCTGGTGTGCTTATTCCATGTGGGCTTTTTTGCTTCTGAGCCAGATGGCCGTTTGCTCACCTTCAAGCCTTTAAGACCCCAGACACTATCTCTTTTGATAGCCTCTGGCCTTTACTTCGGGGTCTTCGGTCCCTGCAGAGTGGACACATGCCTGCTGTGCGGGTATGGGACGTGTCGGAGCGCAGCCTGGTGGCGGAGCTTCAGGAGCATAAGTATGGCATGGCATGTGTGGCCTTCTCATCCAGTGCCAAGTACATTGTCTCAGTGGGCTACCAGCATGACATGATCGTCAATGTCTGGGCCTGGAAGGTGAGTGGGCTGCTGGCCTCAGGACAGGCGGGGCCGGGAGGGGAGCCAAGAAACTGCTGACCGGTGGCCTTTACTTCCGCCTGCTGGCCTCAGTCCCTTTCTAGAGAACTCTGAGCAGAAAGGAGCAACTGGGTATCTAGGATGCTGAAGAAGGGGCAGAAGGAGAGGTCAAGTTCACAGCTTGTCTAACCTTCAGTGTGTAAGTTTCTTTTCCCTCAGCTCCTAGAAGCAGAGCCTTGATTTCCCTTGACTTTCTCTCCAGAAAAACATTGTAGTGGCTTCCAACAAGGTGTCCAGTCAGGTGACAGCAGTATCCTTCTCTGAGGACTGCAGGCAACCGGCACATCAAGTTCTGGTACCTCGATGACAGCAAGACCTCAAAGGTGAGGCAGCAAGTAGCCACTAGGGTGGGGTCTGCCCAGATATGTTCCACCTGCGCCCCCTTCTGCATGCTCAAAAGCCCCTTGGAAGTCTCAGCTGGGCCAGGTGCTATGTCAATATGCAAGGGAAGCCTTCTCCCTCCCTCCCCAGGGCCTGCTTTCCAGGGGGTAGCCTGCAGGGTGTGTGGGTGGCACCTGTGGTGGGTCTCCACAGGTGAATGCCACTGTACCCCTGCTGGGCCGCTCCGGGCTGCTGGGGGAACCTGCGGAACAACCTGTTCACTGATGTAGCCTGTGGCCGCGGGAAGAAGACTGACAGCACCTTCTGTATCACATCCTCAGGGCAGCTGTGCGAGTTCAGTGACCCGGAGACTGTTGGACAAGTGGGTGGAGCTGAGTGTAAGTGAATGCTTTGTCGGCACCCTCCCGTCTGTCACCTCCGGGCTCCAGGGCACCTGAGTCTGCATGCACGCTGGGGGAGGCCCCAGGCGGAGGAAGGTGTTTGGGAACCTCTCTGCTTGCTCGCCCTCTCTGTCTCTGCCTCTTCCTCTGCTTTCCTCTTCTGCTCAGCACACAGACAGCATCACAGTAAGTGTGCTGGCCTGTCCGCTGCCTCTGCTGCCTTTCTCTGGGCCGGCCTTTTCTGGGTGTGTCTTTGCCCAAACCTCAGGTGCCTTATAAGGAAGGCTTGCTGACTCCTTCCCCCTAATTGCACGGGGCTGTGGGCCCTCTGGCCAGCTGCTGTTAGAGGGAGGGGCATTGAGGGGCTCTGCCCAGGGCAGCTGGCCTGCCTTGCGCTTGTCCTTGCCTCTTGGCTCATGGCTGTTGAGGTGTCCGGTGAAGGAGTGGACAGACGCCCTTGCTGACTGTGGCTTCTGTGCTCACAGACCACAGTGGCCCACTGCATCTCGGTGAGCCAGGACTACATCTTCTGCGGCTGTGCTGACGGCACCGTGTGCCTTTTCAACCCCTTCAACCTGCACTTCCTCAGCACGCTGCCCCGGCCCCATGCCCTGGGGACAGACATTGCCAGCATCACAGAGGCCAGGTGAGCGGTGTGGGTGGGCCCCTGAGTCCTGTCAGAGCCCCACTCTGTGCCAGGCCGTCCCTGGCATGCTGCAAGGAGAGGAGGGCACACATAGACCTCTGGGAAGACCCTTGCAGTCAAGCACAGGTGGGTCTTTTAGCATTTGTTGCTCACTGTGGGCAACCGTGGTAATCTGAGTCTGCAGTGTGGTAATTAATGCATTGTCCTGTAAACACCACAGCTAGGACAGACGGGCAGTTCCTTAGGGTTTCTGAGAGAGGCTGGAAACCTGACGGAGCAGGCCTTTCTCCCTCAGGGTGGTCCTGGGTAGCAGCTAAGGTAGGAGGGTCTTATTGTAGCCTCGGGCCTTGGGTTGGGTGATTGCAGGAAGTGAAGTTTTGCTCTGGTTTCAGTGCTGTCAGGAAGCGGGGCAGTTCTGCAGTTGGGTATATTAATTTCTCATTCAGGGAAGGAGTGGGCTAAATCTGCAAATGGCAGGAAATGATATATGACCATGACTGGTTTGCACAGTGCCCTTCCTTTTCCTCTGACGTGAGTCTAGAAGGGCCTGACATCTGCTTGGCTGCATCACGGCCACACACTGTCCCCGCCTGATGTTGGGGGCTATGAAATAGCTTGTGTTCTTTTGCAGAGCCCCATGGCAAGGAATGCCAGGCCAGCCGCTGCGTTCTTTCTCCAGTGACTGCTGGCCAACCTGCTGCTCCTCCCTTTAGTGCCCCTTTTCATTAGCGCTAACTCACCAGTTTGCCCTGTCTGCCCTGGACACCCTGACCCCCTCTTTCCTCAGTCGCCTTTTCGCTGGAGTGGCCAATGCGAAGTATCGGGACACCATCACCTTGACCTTTGATCCTGCAAATCCGTGGCTGTCTTGTGTGTACAATGACCATAGTACTTATGTCTGGGGTGTGAAGGGCCCCAAGAAAGTGGGCAAGGTGTATTCAGCTCTGTATCATTCCTCCTGCGTCTGGAGTGTAGAGGTACGTGGGCCAGGTCTGCTGAGACTGACCGTGTTTCCTGGCCTACCATTAGGAGCTGGGGTTCCTCAAGTGTGGAATTTGTTTCCTCCAGCACCCTTGCTCCCCAAGCTGTGCCCCTGGGTCCCTTCGTATCTGTTAATTGGCTCTGAGGATGGGAGGGGATTTTAGTGCTGACTCATCTCAGACGTTTTTCAGTATGCCCCTGTGCAGTCTTAGCTTGGCCTCTTTGGACATGTTCCTGAACTTGACCAAACCTTAGTTTCTGCAATTGTGAAATGACATACCTGATGCATTTGATTTTTACGAACAGGAGACAAAGTAAGTGGGAGATTTAGAATGCCTAGTACTTACTAGGTGCTTGGTTAATGTATATTCCTTTACTTGTTAAAGACAAGAGCTAATCATTATGACTTGCTTGCTATGGGACAAGCCGTTGCCTCCAGGGGACAGGATGGGGGAACTTTAGGCCCCCAAGGACAGAGGTTCAGGAGGGTTTAGCTGAAAAGGGTTGGGGACAAAATTTATTATCTCCAAGGGAAAGATACTAACTTGACAATGAAGAAACGGCAAAACCCACCCTTAGCCAAGTCATTAAGGTTAACATCCCGTGGCAGCAGCATGAATCTGGTGAGAGGGTACACTGAGAGGTTTCAAAATGTTCCCAGAAAATGTTATGACTCTTAAGAACTCCCAATAAAATGTTGAACAACAACAACCAACGTTGATGGAAAGTTTCTTTTAGTTCTGTTTTTCCATGCAGCCTCCTCCTAGCATTGTGTCTGGTATTCTTGACCCAAATGTATAAGGAACTTAGGATAGTCATGAGGAAACATCAGGCAACCTTCATTTGAGGTACACCTGCCAGAGTAACTTATCACACTCTCCCAGGTGTCAGGGTAGGAAAGACAAGCAAAGACTGAAAGCCGTTCTAGACTGGGACAGATGACACCCATGTGCCGTGGGGGCTCCTGGGATCCTGGAGCAGAAGAAGTACATTCGTGGGATAAACAAACAAACTCATTGGCATTGGGTTGATTCCAACTCAGAGCAACCCCCGCTGGTGACATTTAAATAAAGTCTAATAATGTTGTACCAGTGTGACCTCCGTGGTCCTTATCACTGTGTACTGTAGTGCATAAAACATTAATACGAAGGGAGACCAGGTGAGAGAGTTGAATGTGACATATCTTGACTCATTTTTCTAAAGGTTCAACCCAAAAGGTAAAGTAAAACAGCTCTTGATGGAGAGGAAAAGGTGGAAGGGGGTGGGTGATGATTCTTTCCCCCCGCTGCCTGGCACTGAACGGCCTCTCCTCTCTTCTCATTTTGCAGGGTCCACGAATTGCAGTTCCTGAGTGAAATGCTGAAGGTGGAGGCCCATGAGTCAGAGATTCTGTGCCTGGAGTACTCGAAGCCAGACACAGGTACCTGGCCCTGGCCTGGAATGGCCTTGAGTGAGCCCCTCCAGTCTGGCCAGAGCCACTGATACTTGTCCTGCCTCTTGACTATGGGGCTGATCGTTCTTTTGGCTACCAAAAGAGTTAGTGATCCTTCTTGATGTCTCTGAAGGCTTCTTGTTGTTTCTGAAGGCTTTGGGGAGGACTGCATCTCAACTCTGCCCGACTCCATGGCTCATGTGGCTTAAGGATGTGGGGCTCAGTTTCTCTGGGTGCTCTTTGCTGGGCACTCATGTTGGGCTGCGATCCACAAGCTCAGCAGTTTGAAACTACCAGCCGCTCTGCAGGAGAAAGGTGGGCCTTTCTACTCCTGTAAACAGTTACAGTCTCAGAAGCCCATAGGGGGTATTCACTATGAGTCAGCATTAACTTGATAGCAGCAGATTTGATTTTTGTAAAGTCTTTTTAAAGCCAACCAAAAGCTGAATCAGTGAAGAAGATCTGCTTTAGACATTGTGCTCTTTTAAAGAATAATCTGTCTGTGATCAGATTGACACAGGAACTTGGAAGGTTAGGTGAAAAGTTTAAGGGGCAGTGAGCTTATGTGTGTGATGGAAATTTGGAATTGGAAAAGGACAGTGAGAATGGCTACATAATTTCAGAAATATAATGAATGTTAGCAAATTGTACATGTAGAAATGATCGAATTGGTATATATTTTTGTGTGCATTGTTTTAGATCAGGGAGAAGACTCGAAGTTCAAATATAATTTACAGAGACCCCCCTTGTTAAATCTTGAATGGGACAAAGTCCAGAAAAAACAAATCATCTGGTTGAGGGAGACCGTAAGCATGAGGCCATAATGGGGACTGAAGGATTCACAACAGCTCGGTCACATGGAAAACAAAGGAAGCCCCTTTAAAAGTCAAGTTCCCAGCAGATCAGACCATCACAGTTGGAAATGTGACTACAGAAATGGGGAAGGGACCATGATTGGAGTAAATACATTATTGCAGATTAGAAAAGTTTACAGGACTGGTTCAGGGCCCTCCAACCATCTTGGTCAGGGCATGAACGTGCAACCTCAGTACCCCAATTCCCATCAAGGGCATACTCAGGCAAGTTCTTGAGGGCTAGACTACTCCTCACCAGGCTGGCCAGAGGAGTGGGTGGAAGCAAACAAACTCTGCCTGAGGGCAAAGCATTTTACGTTGCTAGTTCAGAGTCATGGAGCTCTAGTGCCATAGAAGGTTATGGGTTGGGCGGTTAACCACAAGGTTTCACTCTTCAAAACCACCAGCCAGCTCCAGGGAAGAAAGATGAGGCTTTCTACTCCAATAAAAATATATAGTCTGGAGATTAAAAGCCCCAATGTAAGTTAACTGGGTTGATTCCTACTAGAGGGATAATGTGTGTGGGCCAGATGCTTGCAAGGTCCCTCAAGGCAATGCTGCCAGACTGCAGTCTCTGCTCCCTGCTGGTGGAGACAATGGATTGCTTTTCTCTAAAACTTGGAACCATTAGCTTGGTTCCAGTAGGTGGAGTTCACACCCTACTGATAATGGTTCATATGGAGATCCAGAAAACAGGTCAAAGTTAAGCTGCCATTCTAAATGTAGGATCCGCCCATTTTGTCACCTGTATACCCCCAATCCCTCCTCTTCCTATTGCATGTATGCCCCTAGACCACCCCTTCTCACCGCTGTATAACATAGTCCAAGTCCTTCCTGTGATGTATGTCTTTACCCTCCCGTTTCCAATTCCCCTTGTCCTCCTTCCCTTCCCCCTCTCTCCATGTGGACCACCAAGTGGGGCTGAGGTGAGCAATGCTACCATGATATGTGTGTGACTGCATTATTGTAATATCTCTTCTATCTCTCATGCTCCCAATGACTTTAATATTTATATCTCAACCCTTTATGTTTCCAGGGCTTTCAATGACATTAGGCATCTTTTCAATGTTTATGAATCATGCTTATGAACCTCTCTTCTGTTAGTTGTCTGTGTGTATGCATTGCCTGTATTAAAAACATATAGAACCGAGCAATTTGTCTGGAAAAATAATTTATAGGAACTTTATGTTAGATTGCCATGCGTTTTGCATAGCCAATTGTTCTTTTAAAACACTTTTCTTGTCATTGTGATACCATGCTAAAAGGTAAAAACATCTGTATATAGTCAAATAGCTTTATCTTTCCTTTAAAGACATGAACCTTCGTGTCTTGCTTAAAGTTTCCACCTCACTAAAGCTAAATTGCTACTCTCGAAAATAAATCCCTCTAAGTTTTTAATGCTTTGAATATTTTATCGCTCTAATCCTCCTGGAGTTTATTTTTGAATGTAGTATGCTCCTTCCTTTGATTTCTTGTAAATTCAGCCAATTCAACCACTCATTAACCAAAGTATTCCTTTACCACTGGATTGTTTTGCCACCTTTGCTTTGCATAGCATATAGTTCTAAATTATATCCCAGACTACTGAATTATTTGCCAGAGTGGCTTTACTAATTGTACACTGGCATCACAACACGCGGGAGCTTCGGAAAGATCGTGGGAGAAAGGAATGAAAAGAGAAGATAATTTCCCATGAATTTTTGAAGCTTCCTCGTACAGGTGCTTTACAGTAAGTCGACATTAGGGTTTATAATCAATAAAAAATTCAACTGTGATCCAAGAATGAGGGGCGTGACATTTCCTGGTTGAGACAAAAGCGAACAGGCGAGCAGAATACGAAAAGAATTGGTTAACCGATGAAACTGCAGCCAAGTGTTAGCTGTTATCACAAAAATGAACACACAGAATATTCTTGAACTTGGAAGTGGGAACTTCAGCCTTTCAACGGCCATCGACGGTGCGGGGCAACATCCCCGCACTCCTACGCTCAGGAAGGGGGTTCTGGGGTCTGCGGCGCCGCGGGGCACAAGTGGGGCGAAGGGCTGCGAGGGAACGCCGAGGCAGAGGGGTCCCCGCGAGGCGGCTGCGGGCCGCTCCAGAAGGCAGGGGTCCGGGGGCTCTGCGGTCCCTCAGGACCCTCCAGGAGAGGCTCCAGAAAGGCAGCTGGAGGCCCCGGCCGGCCGTGCAGCTCGCTGGGAGGCGCGGGCGCACGTGCTCCGCCGGTCCGGGCGGCGGGGGCGGCTGAACGGGCCCTGGCCGTGGGCGGCGGGCGGCGGGCGGGCGCAGTGCGGCGCCGGGCAGGCGGGAGGTGACCGCGCGGGGCGGTCGCGGCGGCTGGGGCTACTGACGGCACACGGATCCGGAGCGCACTGCGCGGGGCGGGGCGCCGCGCAGGTGAGAGCGGCAGCGGACCCGGATGCGGCGCGGCTGAGGGCGGCCGAGGGCGGGGGGTCGCGGCGGCTAGCTCTTGGAGATCCCGGCCGGAGGCTCCGGCGCCGGTGCTGCGCTTCCTGCCGGCTCGAAGAACGAGCCCGAGCCTGGCCGCCCTCGGGATGCCTTGCTGAGGCTCCGCCGGACGTCCCCAACAGGGGGGGGGGGCGGGGCGGGGCGCGTTCGGGCGCCTCCTGAGGGCGCCTCAGCGGAGAGCGGCGTTGGCGCCGTGGAGTCTACGCTCCACGCGGGCGGCCCAACCCGCCTGCCACTCAGGTGTCTTTTTGCACGGAAGTGAGTTTTAGGAGCGGGAAACCTGTGGTGGGCGTGACTGACGTGTTTTTAAATCATTTTCTATACATTTAAAGCTGTAAAGGCAAAACTTCATGATCCAATTAATATAGCCAAAAATTCAGGCTTGATAGAAACATTTAGAATCCAGGCACTGGGGGTAAAGTCCCCTTATTCCCATCTGTTATTGGAGGAAGGTATGAGAGAGATTGGATACTGCGGTGGGAAGAAATAGAGCCAAATAGGAATGTCTGCTTCTATAGGGAGAATGTATCAGCCATGCGCTCACTTTAAGGCAGCACAGCTTTAAGGGAGAATCTGTGGAAATGATAGATTACCGCAGGAACATGAACTTGGAGTATATCTCCAACTAACAGAGTGGTGGTCTTCCAGCCATGGAACATTAGTCTCCCAGATTCCCTCTGTACCAGTCAGGGAATAAGTCCCAGTATTAATATATATATATATATATATATATATATATATATATATATATATATATATATATATATTGTGCATAATGCCTTATACCTGGTCCCTTTGGCACCTTGTGATCGCACAGGCTGGTGTGCTTATTCCATGTGGGCTTTTTTGCTTCTGAGCCAGATGGCCGTTTGCTCACCTTCAAGCCTTTAAGACCCCAGACACTATCTCTTTTGATAGCCTCTGGCCTTTACTTCGGGGTCTTCGGTCCCTGCAGAGTGGACACATGCCTGCTGTGCGGGTATGGGACGTGTCGGAGCGCAGCCTGGTGGCGGAGCTTCAGGAGCATAAGTATGGCATGGCATGTGTGGCCTTCTCATCCAGTGCCAAGTACATTGTCTCAGTGGGCTACCAGCATGACATGATCGTCAATGTCTGGGCCTGGAAGGTGAGTGGGCTGCTGGCCTCAGGACAGGCGGGGCCGGGAGGGGAGCCAAGAAACTGCTGACCGGTGGCCTTTACTTCCGCCTGCTGGCCTCAGTCCCTTTCTAGAGAACTCTGAGCAGAAAGGAGCAACTGGGTATCTAGGATGCTGAAGAAGGGGCAGAAGGAGAGGTCAAGTTCACAGCTTGTCTAACCTTCAGTGTGTAAGTTTCTTTTCCCTCAGCTCCTAGAAGCAGAGCCTTGATTTCCCTTGACTTTCTCTCCAGAAAAACATTGTAGTGGCTTCCAACAAGGTGTCCAGTCAGGTGACAGCAGTATCCTTCTCTGAGGACTGCAGGCAACCGGCACATCAAGTTCTGGTACCTCGATGACAGCAAGACCTCAAAGGTGAGGCAGCAAGTAGCCACTAGGGTGGGGTCTGCCCAGATATGTTCCACCTGCGCCCCCTTCTGCATGCTCAAAAGCCCCTTGGAAGTCTCAGCTGGGCCAGGTGCTATGTCAATATGCAAGGGAAGCCTTCTCCCTCCCTCCCCAGGGCCTGCTTTCCAGGGGGTAGCCTGCAGGGTGTGTGGGTGGCACCTGTGGTGGGTCTCCACAGGTGAATGCCACTGTACCCCTGCTGGGCCGCTCCGGGCTGCTGGGGGAACCTGCGGAACAACCTGTTCACTGATGTAGCCTGTGGCCGCGGGAAGAAGACTGACAGCACCTTCTGTATCACATCCTCAGGGCAGCTGTGCGAGTTCAGTGACCCGGAGACTGTTGGACAAGTGGGTGGAGCTGAGTGTAAGTGAATGCTTTGTCGGCACCCTCCCGTCTGTCACCTCCGGGCTCCAGGGCACCTGAGTCTGCATGCACGCTGGGGGAGGCCCCAGGCGGAGGAAGGTGTTTGGGAACCTCTCTGCTTGCTCGCCCTCTCTGTCTCTGCCTCTTCCTCTGCTTTCCTCTTCTGCTCAGCACACAGACAGCATCACAGTAAGTGTGCTGGCCCTGTCCGCTGCCTCTGCTGCCTTTCTCTGGGCCGGCCTTTTCTGGGTGTGTCTTTGCCCAAACCTCAGGTGCCTTATAAGGAAGGCTTGCTGACTCCTTCCCCCTAATTGCACGGGGCTGTGGGCCCTCTGGCCAGCTGCTGTTAGAGGGAGGGGCATTGAGGGGCTCTGCCCAGGGCAGCTGGCCTGCCTTGCGCTTGTCCTTGCCTCTTGGCTCATGGCTGTTGAGGTGTCCGGTGAAGGAGTGGACAGACGCCCTTGCTGACTGTGGCTTCTGTGCTCACAGACCACAGTGGCCCACTGCATCTCGGTGAGCCAGGACTACATCTTCTGCGGCTGTGCTGACGGCACCGTGTGCCTTTTCAACCCCTTCAACCTGCACTTCCTCAGCACGCTGCCCCGGCCCCATGCCCTGGGGACAGACATTGCCAGCATCACAGAGGCCAGGTGAGCGGTGTGGGTGGGCCCCTGAGTCCTGTCAGAGCCCCACTCTGTGCCAGGCCGTCCCTGGCATGCTGCAAGGAGAGGAGGGCACACATAGACCTCTGGGAAGACCCTTGCAGTCAAGCACAGGTGGGTCTTTTAGCATTTGTTGCTCACTGTGGGCAACCGTGGTAATCTGAGTCTGCAGTGTGGTAATTAATGCATTGTCCTGTAAACACCACAGCTAGGACAGAGGGGCAGTTCCTTAGGGTTTCTGAGAGAGGCTGGAAACCTGACGGAGCAGGCCTTTCTCCCTCAGGGTGGTCCTGGGTAGCAGCTAAGGTAGGAGGGTCTTATTGTAGCCTCGGGCCTTGGGTTGGGTGATTGCAGGAAGTGAAGTTTTGCTCTGGTTTCAGTGCTGTCAGGAAGCGGGGCAGTTCTGCAGTTGGGTATATTAATTTCTCATTCAGGGAAGGAGTGGGCTAAATCTGCAAATGGCAGGAAATGATATATGACCATGACTGGTTTGCACAGTGCCCTTCCTTTTCCTCTGACGTGAGTCTAGAAGGGCCTGACATCTGCTTGGCTGCATCACGGCCACACACTGTCCCCGCCTGATGTTGGGGGCTATGAAATAGCTTGTGTTCTTTTGCAGAGCCCCATGGCAAGGAATGCCAGGCCAGCCGCTGCGTTCTTTCTCCAGTGACTGCTGGCCACCCTGCTGCTCCTCCCTTTAGTGCCCCTTTTCATTAGCGCTAACTCACCAGTTTGCCCTGTCTGCCCTGGACACCCTGACCCCCTCTTTCCTCAGTCGCCTTTTCGCTGGAGTGGCCAATGCGAAGTATCGGGACACCATCACCTTGACCTTTGATCCTGCAAATCCGTGGCTGTCTTGTGTGTACAATGACCATAGTACTTATGTCTGGGGTGTGAAGGGCCCCAAGAAAGTGGGCAAGGTGTATTCAGCTCTGTATCATTCCTCCTGCGTCTGGAGTGTAGAGGTACGTGGGCCAGGTCTGCTGAGACTGACCGTGTTTCCTGGCCTACCATTAGGAGCTGGGGTTCCTCAAGTGTGGAATTTGTTTCCTCCAGCACCCTTGCTCCCCAAGCTGTGCCCCTGGGTCCCTTCGTATCTGTTAATTGGCTCTGAGGATGGGAGGGGATTTTAGTGCTGACTCATCTCAGACGTTTTTCAGTATGCCCCTGTGCAGTCTTAGCTTGGCCTCTTTGGACATGTTCCTGAACTTGACCAAACCTTAGTTTCTGCAATTGTGAAATGACATACCTGATGCATTTGATTTTTACGAACAGGAGACAATGTAAGTGGGAGATTTAGAATGCCTAGTACTTACTAGGTGCTTGGTTAATGTATATTCCTTTACTTGTTAAAGACAAGAGCTAATCATTATGACTTGCTTGCTATGGGACAAGCCGTTGCCTCCAGGGGACAGGATGGGGGAACTTTAGGCCCCCAAGGACAGAGGTTCAGGAGGGTTTAGCTGAAAAGGGTTGGGGACAAAATTTATTATCTCCAAGGGAAAGATACTAACTTGACAATGAAGAAACGGCAAAACCCACCCTTAGCCAAGTCATTAAGGTTAACATCCCGTGGCAGCAGCATGAATCTGGTGAGAGGGTACACTGAGAGGTTTCAAAATGTTCCCAGAAAATGTTATGACTCTTAAGAACTCCCAATAAAATGTTGAACAACAACAACCAACGTTGATGGAAAGTTTCTTTTAGTTCTGTTTTTCCATGCAGCCTCCTCCTAGCATTGTGTCTGGTATTCTTGACCCAAATGTATAAGGAACTTAGGATAGTCATGAGGAAACATCAGGCAACCTTCATTTGAGGTACACCTGCCAGAGTAACTTATCACACTCTCCCAGGTGTCAGGGTAGGAAAGACAAGCAAAGACTGAAAGCCGTTCTAGACTGGGACAGATGACACCCATGTGCCGTGGGGGCTCCTGGGATCCTGGAGCAGAAGAAGTACATTCGTGGGATAAACAAACAAACTCATTGGCATTGGGTTGATTCCAACTCAGAGCAACCCCCGCTGGTGACATTTAAATAAAGTCTAATAATGTTGTACCAGTGTGACCTCCGTGGTCCTTATCACTGTGTACTGTAGTGCATAAAACATTAATACGAAGGGAGACCAGGTGAGAGAGTTGAATGTGACATATCTTGACTCATTTTTCTAAAGGTTCAACCCAAAAGGTAAAGTAAAACAGCTCTTGATGGAGAGGAAAAGGTGGAAGGGGGTGGGTGATGATTCTTTCCCCCCGCTGCCTGGCACTGAACGGCCTCTCCTCTCTTCTCATTTTGCAGGGTCCACGAATTGCAGTTCCTGAGTGAAATGCTGAAGGTGGAGGCCCATGAGTCAGAGATTCTGTGCCTGGAGTACTCGAAGCCAGACACAGGTACCTGGCCCTGGCCTGGAATGGCCTTGAGTGAGCCCCTCCAGTCTGGCCAGAGCCACTGATACTTGTCCTGCCTCTTGACTATGGGGCTGATCGTTCTTTTGGCTACCAAAAGAGTTAGTGATCCTTCTTGATGTCTCTGAAGGCTTCTTGTTGTTTCTGAAGGCTTTGGGGAGGACTGCATCTCAACTCTGCCCGACTCCATGGCTCATGTGGCTTAAGGATGTGGGGCTCAGTTTCTCTGGGTGCTCTTTGCTGGGCACTCATGTTGGGCTGCGATCCACAAGCTCAGCAGTTTGAAACTACCAGCCGCTCTGCAGGAGAAAGGTGGGCCTTTCTACTCCTGTAAACAGTTACAGTCTCAGAAGCCCATAGGGGGTATTCACTATGAGTCAGCATTAACTTGATAGCAGCAGATTTGATTTTTGTAAAGTCTTTTTAAAGCCAACCAAAAGCTGAATCAGTGAAGAAGATCTGCTTTAGACATTGTGCTCTTTTAAAGAATAATCTGTCTGTGATCAGATTGACACAGGAACTTGGAAGGTTAGGTGAAAAGTTTAAGGGGCAGTGAGCTTATGTGTGTGATGGAAATTTGGAATTGGAAAAGGACAGTGAGAATGGCTACATAATTTCAGAAATATAATGAATGTTAGCAAATTGTACATGTAGAAATGATCGAATTGGTATATATTTTTGTGTGCATTGTTTTAGATCAGGGAGAAGACTCGAAGTTCAAATATAATTTACAGAGACCCCCCTTGTTAAATCTTGAATGGGACAAAGTCCAGAAAAAACAAATCATCTGGTTGAGGGAGACCGTAAGCATGAGGCCATAATGGGGACTGAAGGATTCACAACAGCTCGGTCACATGGAAAACAAAGGAAGCCCCTTTAAAAGTCAAGTTCCCAGCAGATCAGACCATCACAGTTGGAAATGTGACTACAGAAATGGGAAAGGGACCATGATTGGAGTAAATACATTATTGCAGATTAGAAAAGTTTACAGGACTGGTTCAGGGCCCTCCAACCATCTTGGTCAGGGCATGAACGTGCAACCTCAGTACCCCAATTCCCATCAAGGGCATACTCAGGCAAGTTCTTGAGGGCTAGACTACTCCTCACCAGGCTGGCCAGAGGAGTGGGTGGAAGCAAACAAACTCTGCCTGAGGGCAAAGCATTTTACGTTGCTAGTTCAGAGTCATGGAGCTCTAGTGCCATAGAAGGTTATGGGTTGGGCGGTTAACCACAAGGTTTCACTCTTCAAAACCACCAGCCAGCTCCAGGGAAGAAAGATGAGGCTTTCTACTCCAATAAAAATATATAGTCTGGAGATTAAAAGCCCCAATGTAAGTTAACTGGGTTGATTCCTACTAGAGGGATAATGTGTGTGGGCCAGATGCTTGCAAGGTCCCTCAAGGCAATGCTGCCAGACTGCAGTCTCTGCTCCCTGCTGGTGGAGACAATGGATTGCTTTTCTCTAAAACTTGGAACCATTAGCTTGGTTCCAGTAGGTGGAGTTCACACCCTACTGATAATGGTTCATATGGAGATCCAGAAAACAGGTCAAAGTTAAGCTGCCATTCTAAATGTAGGATCCGCCCATTTTGTCACCTGTATACCCCCAATCCCTCCTCTTCCTATTGCATGTATGCCCCTAGACCACCCCTTCTCACCGCTGTATAACATAGTCCAAGTCCTTCCTGTGATGTATGTCTTTACCCTCCCGTTTCCAATTCCCCTTGTCCTCCTTCCCTTCCCCCTCTCTCCATGTGGACCACCAAGTGGGGCTGAGGTGAGCAATGCTACCATGATATGTGTGTGACTGCATTATTGTAATATCTCTTCTATCTCTCATGCTCCCAATGACTTTAATATTTATATCTCAACCCTTTATGTTTCCAGGGCTTTCAATGACATTAGGCATCTTTTCAATGTTTATGAATCATGCTTATGAACCTCTCTTCTGTTAGTTGTCTGTGTGTATGCATTGCCTGTATTAAAAACATATAGAACCGAGCAATTTGTCTGGAAAAATAATTTATAGGAACTTTATGTTAGATTGCCATGCGTTTTGCATAGCCAATTGTTCTTTTAAAACACTTTTCTTGTCATTGTGATACCATGCTAAAAGGTAAAAACATCTGTATATAGTCAAATAGCTTTATCTTTCCTTTAAAGACATGAACCTTCGTGTCTTGCTTAAAGTTTCCACCTCACTAAAGCTAAATTGCTACTCTCGAAAATAAATCCCTCTAAGTTTTTAATGCTTTGAATATTTTATCGCTCTAATCCTCCTGGAGTTTATTTTTGAATGTAGTATGCTCCTTCCTTTGATTTCTTGTAAATTCAGCCAATTCAACCACTCATTAACCAAAGTATTCCTTTACCACTGGATTGTTTTGCCACCTTTGCTTTGCATAGCATATAGTTCTAAATTATATCCCAGACTACTGAATTATTTGCCAGAGTGGCTTTACTAATTGTACACTGGCATCACAACACGCGGGAGCTTCGGAAAGATCGTGGGAGAAAGGAATGAAAAGAGAAGATAATTTCCCATGAATTTTTGAAGCTTCCTCGTACAGGTGCTTTACAGTAAGTCGACATTAGGGTTTATAATCAATAAAAAATTCAACTGTGATCCAAGAATGAGGGGCGTGACATTTCCTGGTTGAGACAAAAGCGAACAGGCGAGCAGAATACGAAAAGAATTGGTTAACCGATGAAACTGCAGCCAAGTGTTAGCTGTTATCACAAAAATGAACACACAGAATATTCTTGAACTTGGAAGTGGGAACTTCAGCCTTTCAACGGCCATCGACGGTGCGGGGCAACATCCCCGCACTCCTACGCTCAGGAAGGGGGTTCTGGGGTCTGCGGCGCCGCGGGGCACAAGTGGGGCGAAGGGCTGCGAGGGAACGCCGAGGCAGAGGGGTCCCCGCGAGGCGGCTGCGGGCCGCTCCAGAAGGCAGGGGTCCGGGGGCTCTGCGGTCCCTCAGGACCCTCCAGGAGAGGCTCCAGAAAGGCAGCTGGAGGCCCCGGCCGGCCGTGCAGCTCGCTGGGAGGCGCGGGCGCACGTGCTCCGCCGGTCCGGGCGGCGGGGGCGGCTGAACGGGCCCTGGCCGTGGGCGGCGGGCGGCGGGCGGGCGCAGTGCGGCGCCGGGCAGGCGGGAGGTGACCGCGCGGGGCGGTCGCGGCGGCTGGGGCTACTGACGGCACACGGATCCGGAGCGCACTGCGCGGGGCGGGGCGCCGCGCAGGTGAGAGCGGCAGCGGACCCGGATGCGGCGCGGCTGAGGGCGGCCGAGGGCGGGGGGTCGCGGCGGCTAGCTCTTGGAGATCCCGGCCGGAGGCTCCGGCGCCGGTGCTGCGCTTCCTGCCGGCTCGAAGAACGAGCCCGAGCCTGGCCGCCCTCGGGATGCCTTGCTGAGGCTCCGCCGGACGTCCCCAACAGGGGGGGGGGGCGGGGCGGGGCGCGTTCGGGCGCCTCCTGAGGGCGCCTCAGCGGAGAGCGGCGTTGGCGCCGTGGAGTCTACGCTCCACGCGGGCGGCCCAACCCGCCTGCCACTCAGGTGTCTTTTTGCACGGAAGTGAGTTTTAGGAGCGGGAAACCTGTGGTGGGCGTGACTGACGTGTTTTTAAATCATTTTCTATACATTTAAAGCTGTAAAGGCAAAACTTCATGATCCAATTAATATAGCCAAAAATTCAGGCTTGATAGAAACATTTAGAATCCAGGCACTGGGGGTAAAGTCCCCTTATTCCCATCTGTTATTGGAGGAAGGTATGAGAGAGATTGGATACTGCGGTGGGAAGAAATAGAGCCAAATAGGAATGTCTGCTTCTATAGGGAGAATGTATCAGCCATGCGCTCACTTTAAGGCAGCACAGCTTTAAGGGAGAATCTGTGGAAATGATAGATTACCGCAGGAACATGAACTTGGAGTATATCTCCAACTAACAGAGTGGTGGTCTTCCAGCCATGGAACATTAGTCTCCCAGATTCCCTCTGTACCAGTCAGGGAATAAGTCCCAGTATTAATATATATATATATATATATATATATATATATATATATATATATATATATATATATATATATATATATATATATATATATTGTGCATAATGCCTTATACCTGGTCCCTTTGGCACCTTGTGATCGCACAGGCTGGTGTGCTTATTCCATGTGGGCTTTTTTGCTTCTGAGCCAGATGGCCGTTTGCTCACCTTCAAGCCTTTAAGACCCCAGACACTATCTCTTTTGATAGCCTCTGGCCTTTACTTCGGGGTCTTCGGTCCCTGCAGAGTGGACACATGCCTGCTGTGCGGGTATGGGACGTGTCGGAGCGCAGCCTGGTGGCGGAGCTTCAGGAGCATAAGTATGGCATGGCATGTGTGGCCTTCTCATCCAGTGCCAAGTACATTGTCTCAGTGGGCTACCAGCATGACATGATCGTCAATGTCTGGGCCTGGAAGGTGAGTGGGCTGCTGGCCTCAGGACAGGCGGGGCCGGGAGGGGAGCCAAGAAACTGCTGACCGGTGGCCTTTACTTCCGCCTGCTGGCCTCAGTCCCTTTCTAGAGAACTCTGAGCAGAAAGGAGCAACTGGGTATCTAGGATGCTGAAGAAGGGGCAGAAGGAGAGGTCAAGTTCACAGCTTGTCTAACCTTCAGTGTGTAAGTTTCTTTTCCCTCAGCTCCTAGAAGCAGAGCCTTGATTTCCCTTGACTTTCTCTCCAGAAAAACATTGTAGTGGCTTCCAACAAGGTGTCCAGTCAGGTGACAGCAGTATCCTTCTCTGAGGACTGCAGGCAACCGGCACATCAAGTTCTGGTACCTCGATGACAGCAAGACCTCAAAGGTGAGGCAGCAAGTAGCCACTAGGGTGGGGTCTGCCCAGATATGTTCCACCTGCGCCCCCTTCTGCATGCTCAAAAGCCCCTTGGAAGTCTCAGCTGGGCCAGGTGCTATGTCAATATGCAAGGGAAGCCTTCTCCCTCCCTCCCCAGGGCCTGCTTTCCAGGGGGTAGCCTGCAGGGTGTGTGGGTGGCACCTGTGGTGGGTCTCCACAGGTGAATGCCACTGTACCCCTGCTGGGCCGCTCCGGGCTGCTGGGGGAACCTGCGGAACAACCTGTTCACTGATGTAGCCTGTGGCCGCGGGAAGAAGACTGACAGCACCTTCTGTATCACATCCTCAGGGCAGCTGTGCGAGTTCAGTGACCCGGAGACTGTTGGACAAGTGGGTGGAGCTGAGTGTAAGTGAATGCTTTGTCGGCACCCTCCCGTCTGTCACCTCCGGGCTCCAGGGCACCTGAGTCTGCATGCACGCTGGGGGAGGCCCCAGGCGGAGGAAGGTGTTTGGGAACCTCTCTGCTTGCTCGCCCTCTCTGTCTCTGCCTCTTCCTCTGCTTTCCTCTTCTGCTCAGCACACAGACAGCATCACAGTAAGTGTGCTGGCCCTGTCCGCTGCCTCTGCTGCCTTTCTCTGGGCCGGCCTTTTCTGGGTGTGTCTTTGCCCAAACCTCAGGTGCCTTATAAGGAAGGCTTGCTGACTCCTTCCCCCTAATTGCACGGGGCTGTGGGCCCTCTGGCCAGCTGCTGTTAGAGGGAGGGGCATTGAGGGGCTCTGCCCAGGGCAGCTGGCCTGCCTTGCGCTTGTCCTTGCCTCTTGGCTCATGGCTGTTGAGGTGTCCGGTGAAGGAGTGGACAGACGCCCTTGCTGACTGTGGCTTCTGTGCTCACAGACCACAGTGGCCCACTGCATCTCGGTGAGCCAGGACTACATCTTCTGCGGCTGTGCTGACGGCACCGTGTGCCTTTTCAACCCCTTCAACCTGCACTTCCTCAGCACGCTGCCCCGGCCCCATGCCCTGGGGACAGACATTGCCAGCATCACAGAGGCCAGGTGAGCGGTGTGGGTGGGCCCCTGAGTCCTGTCAGAGCCCCACTCTGTGCCAGGCCGTCCCTGGCATGCTGCAAGGAGAGGAGGGCACACATAGACCTCTGGGAAGACCCTTGCAGTCAAGCACAGGTGGGTCTTTTAGCATTTGTTGCTCACTGTGGGCAACCGTGGTAATCTGAGTCTGCAGTGTGGTAATTAATGCATTGTCCTGTAAACACCACAGCTAGGACAGACGGGCAGTTCCTTAGGGTTTCTGAGAGAGGCTGGAAACCTGACGGAGCAGGCCTTTCTCCCTCAGGGTGGTCCTGGGTAGCAGCTAAGGTAGGAGGGTCTTATTGTAGCCTCGGGCCTTGGGTTGGGTGATTGCAGGAAGTGAAGTTTTGCTCTGGTTTCAGTGCTGTCAGGAAGCGGGGCAGTTCTGCAGTTGGGTATATTAATTTCTCATTCAGGGAAGGAGTGGGCTAAATCTGCAAATGGCAGGAAATGATATATGACCATGACTGGTTTGCACAGTGCCCTTCCTTTTCCTCTGACGTGAGTCTAGAAGGGCCTGACATCTGCTTGGCTGCATCACGGCCACACACTGTCCCCGCCTGATGTTGGGGGCTATGAAATAGCTTGTGTTCTTTTGCAGAGCCCCATGGCAAGGAATGCCAGGCCAGCCGCTGCGTTCTTTCTCCAGTGACTGCTGGCCACCCTGCTGCTCCTCCCTTTAGTGCCCCTTTTCATTAGCGCTAACTCACCAGTTTGCCCTGTCTGCCCTGGACACCCTGACCCCCTCTTTCCTCAGTCGCCTTTTCGCTGGAGTGGCCAATGCGAAGTATCGGGACACCATCACCTTGACCTTTGATCCTGCAAATCCGTGGCTGTCTTGTGTGTACAATGACCATAGTACTTATGTCTGGGGTGTGAAGGGCCCCAAGAAAGTGGGCAAGGTGTATTCAGCTCTGTATCATTCCTCCTGCGTCTGGAGTGTAGAGGTACGTGGGCCAGGTCTGCTGAGACTGACCGTGTTTCCTGGCCTACCATTAGGAGCTGGGGTTCCTCAAGTGTGGAATTTGTTTCCTCCAGCACCCTTGCTCCCCAAGCTGTGCCCCTGGGTCCCTTCGTATCTGTTAATTGGCTCTGAGGATGGGAGGGGATTTTAGTGCTGACTCATCTCAGACGTTTTTCAGTATGCCCCTGTGCAGTCTTAGCTTGGCCTCTTTGGACATGTTCCTGAACTTGACCAAACCTTAGTTTCTGCAATTGTGAAATGACATACCTGATGCATTTGATTTTTACGAACAGGAGACAATGTAAGTGGGAGATTTAGAATGCCTAGTACTTACTAGGTGCTTGGTTAATGTATATTCCTTTACTTGTTAAAGACAAGAGCTAATCATTATGACTTGCTTGCTATGGGACAAGCCGTTGCCTCCAGGGGACAGGATGGGGGAACTTTAGGCCCCCAAGGACAGAGGTTCAGGAGGGTTTAGCTGAAAAGGGTTGGGGACAAAATTTATTATCTCCAAGGGAAAGATACTAACTTGACAATGAAGAAACGGCAAAACCCACCCTTAGCCAAGTCATTAAGGTTAACATCCCGTGGCAGCAGCATGAATCTGGTGAGAGGGTACACTGAGAGGTTTCAAAATGTTCCCAGAAAATGTTATGACTCTTAAGAACTCCCAATAAAATGTTGAACAACAACAACCAACGTTGATGGAAAGTTTCTTTTAGTTCTGTTTTTCCATGCAGCCTCCTCCTAGCATTGTGTCTGGTATTCTTGACCCAAATGTATAAGGAACTTAGGATAGTCATGAGGAAACATCAGGCAACCTTCATTTGAGGTACACCTGCCAGAGTAACTTATCACACTCTCCCAGGTGTCAGGGTAGGAAAGACAAGCAAAGACTGAAAGCCGTTCTAGACTGGGACAGATGACACCCATGTGCCGTGGGGGCTCCTGGGATCCTGGAGCAGAAGAAGTACATTCGTGGGATAAACAAACAAACTCATTGGCATTGGGTTGATTCCAACTCAGAGCAACCCCCGCTGGTGACATTTAAATAAAGTCTAATAATGTTGTACCAGTGTGACCTCCGTGGTCCTTATCACTGTGTACTGTAGTGCATAAAACATTAATACGAAGGGAGACCAGGTGAGAGAGTTGAATGTGACATATCTTGACTCATTTTTCTAAAGGTTCAACCCAAAAGGTAAAGTAAAACAGCTCTTGATGGAGAGGAAAAGGTGGAAGGGGGTGGGTGATGATTCTTTCCCCCCGCTGCCTGGCACTGAACGGCCTCTCCTCTCTTCTCATTTTGCAGGGTCCACGAATTGCAGTTCCTGAGTGAAATGCTGAAGGTGGAGGCCCATGAGTCAGAGATTCTGTGCCTGGAGTACTCGAAGCCAGACACAGGTACCTGGCCCTGGCCTGGAATGGCCTTGAGTGAGCCCCTCCAGTCTGGCCAGAGCCACTGATACTTGTCCTGCCTCTTGACTATGGGGCTGATCGTTCTTTTGGCTACCAAAAGAGTTAGTGATCCTTCTTGATGTCTCTGAAGGCTTCTTGTTGTTTCTGAAGGCTTTGGGGAGGACTGCATCTCAACTCTGCCCGACTCCATGGCTCATGTGGCTTAAGGATGTGGGGCTCAGTTTCTCTGGGTGCTCTTTGCTGGGCACTCATGTTGGGCTGCGATCCACAAGCTCAGCAGTTTGAAACTACCAGCCGCTCTGCAGGAGAAAGGTGGGCCTTTCTACTCCTGTAAACAGTTACAGTCTCAGAAGCCCATAGGGGGTATTCACTATGAGTCAGCATTAACTTGATAGCAGCAGATTTGATTTTTGTAAAGTCTTTTTAAAGCCAACCAAAAGCTGAATCAGTGAAGAAGATCTGCTTTAGACATTGTGCTCTTTTAAAGAATAATCTGTCTGTGATCAGATTGACACAGGAACTTGGAAGGTTAGGTGAAAAGTTTAAGGGGCAGTGAGCTTATGTGTGTGATGGAAATTTGGAATTGGAAAAGGACAGTGAGAATGGCTACATAATTTCAGAAATATAATGAATGTTAGCAAATTGTACATGTAGAAATGATCGAATTGGTATATATTTTTGTGTGCATTGTTTTAGATCAGGGAGAAGACTCGAAGTTCAAATATAATTTACAGAGACCCCCCTTGTTAAATCTTGAATGGGACAAAGTCCAGAAAAAACAAATCATCTGGTTGAGGGAGACCGTAAGCATGAGGCCATAATGGGGACTGAAGGATTCACAACAGCTCGGTCACATGGAAAACAAAGGAAGCCCCTTTAAAAGTCAAGTTCCCAGCAGATCAGACCATCACAGTTGGAAATGTGACTACAGAAATGGGAAAGGGACCATGATTGGAGTAAATACATTATTGCAGATTAGAAAAGTTTACAGGACTGGTTCAGGGCCCTCCAACCATCTTGGTCAGGGCATGAACGTGCAACCTCAGTACCCCAATTCCCATCAAGGGCATACTCAGGCAAGTTCTTGAGGGCTAGACTACTCCTCACCAGGCTGGCCAGAGGAGTGGGTGGAAGCAAACAAACTCTGCCTGAGGGCAAAGCATTTTACGTTGCTAGTTCAGAGTCATGGAGCTCTAGTGCCATAGAAGGTTATGGGTTGGGCGGTTAACCACAAGGTTTCACTCTTCAAAACCACCAGCCAGCTCCAGGGAAGAAAGATGAGGCTTTCTACTCCAATAAAAATATATAGTCTGGAGATTAAAAGCCCCAATGTAAGTTAACTGGGTTGATTCCTACTAGAGGGATAATGTGTGTGGGCCAGATGCTTGCAAGGTCCCTCAAGGCAATGCTGCCAGACTGCAGTCTCTGCTCCCTGCTGGTGGAGACAATGGATTGCTTTTCTCTAAAACTTGGAACCATTAGCTTGGTTCCAGTAGGTGGAGTTCACACCCTACTGATAATGGTTCATATGGAGATCCAGAAAACAGGTCAAAGTTAAGCTGCCATTCTAAATGTAGGATCCGCCCATTTTGTCACCTGTATACCCCCAATCCCTCCTCTTCCTATTGCATGTATGCCCCTAGACCACCCCTTCTCACCGCTGTATAACATAGTCCAAGTCCTTCCTGTGATGTATGTCTTTACCCTCCCGTTTCCAATTCCCCTTGTCCTCCTTCCCTTCCCCCTCTCTCCATGTGGACCACCAAGTGGGGCTGAGGTGAGCAATGCTACCATGATATGTGTGTGACTGCATTATTGTAATATCTCTTCTATCTCTCATGCTCCCAATGACTTTAATATTTATATCTCAACCCTTTATGTTTCCAGGGCTTTCAATGACATTAGGCATCTTTTCAATGTTTATGAATCATGCTTATGAACCTCTCTTCTGTTAGTTGTCTGTGTGTATGCATTGCCTGTATTAAAAACATATAGAACCGAGCAATTTGTCTGGAAAAATAATTTATAGGAACTTTATGTTAGATTGCCATGCGTTTTGCATAGCCAATTGTTCTTTTAAAACACTTTTCTTGTCATTGTGATACCATGCTAAAAGGTAAAAACATCTGTATATAGTCAAATAGCTTTATCTTTCCTTTAAAGACATGAACCTTCGTGTCTTGCTTAAAGTTTCCACCTCACTAAAGCTAAATTGCTACTCTCGAAAATAAATCCCTCTAAGTTTTTAATGCTTTGAATATTTTATCGCTCTAATCCTCCTGGAGTTTATTTTTGAATGTAGTATGCTCCTTCCTTTGATTTCTTGTAAATTCAGCCAATTCAACCACTCATTAACCAAAGTATTCCTTTACCACTGGATTGTTTTGCCACCTTTGCTTTGCATAGCATATAGTTCTAAATTATATCCCAGACTACTGAATTATTTGCCAGAGTGGCTTTACTAATTGTACACTGGCATCACAACACGCGGGAGCTTCGGAAAGATCGTGGGAGAAAGGAATGAAAAGAGAAGATAATTTCCCATGAATTTTTGAAGCTTCCTCGTACAGGTGCTTTACAGTAAGTCGACATTAGGGTTTATAATCAATAAAAAATTCAACTGTGATCCAAGAATGAGGGGCGTGACATTTCCTGGTTGAGACAAAAGCGAACAGGCGAGCAGAATACGAAAAGAATTGGTTAACCGATGAAACTGCAGCCAAGTGTTAGCTGTTATCACAAAAATGAACACACAGAATATTCTTGAACTTGGAAGTGGGAACTTCAGCCTTTCAACGGCCATCGACGGTGCGGGGCAACATCCCCGCACTCCTACGCTCAGGAAGGGGGTTCTGGGGTCTGCGGCGCCGCGGGGCACAAGTGGGGCGAAGGGCTGCGAGGGAACGCCGAGGCAGAGGGGTCCCCGCGAGGCGGCTGCGGGCCGCTCCAGAAGGCAGGGGTCCGGGGGCTCTGCGGTCCCTCAGGACCCTCCAGGAGAGGCTCCAGAAAGGCAGCTGGAGGCCCCGGCCGGCCGTGCAGCTCGCTGGGAGGCGCGGGCGCACGTGCTCCGCCGGTCCGGGCGGCGGGGGCGGCTGAACGGGCCCTGGCCGTGGGCGGCGGGCGGCGGGCGGGCGCAGTGCGGCGCCGGGCAGGCGGGAGGTGACCGCGCGGGGCGGTCGCGGCGGCTGGGGCTACTGACGGCACACGGATCCGGAGCGCACTGCGCGGGGCGGGGCGCCGCGCAGGTGAGAGCGGCAGCGGACCCGGATGCGGCGCGGCTGAGGGCGGCCGAGGGCGGGGGGTCGCGGCGGCTAGCTCTTGGAGATCCCGGCCGGAGGCTCCGGCGCCGGTGCTGCGCTTCCTGCCGGCTCGAAGAACGAGCCCGAGCCTGGCCGCCCTCGGGATGCCTTGCTGAGGCTCCGCCGGACGTCCCCAACAGGGGGGGGGGGCGGGGCGGGGCGCGTTCGGGCGCCTCCTGAGGGCGCCTCAGCGGAGAGCGGCGTTGGCGCCGTGGAGTCTACGCTCCACGCGGGCGGCCCAACCCGCCTGCCACTCAGGTGTCTTTTTGCACGGAAGTGAGTTTTAGGAGCGGGAAACCTGTGGTGGGCGTGACTGACGTGTTTTTAAATCATTTTCTATACATTTAAAGCTGTAAAGGCAAAACTTCATGATCCAATTAATATAGCCAAAAATTCAGGCTTGATAGAAACATTTAGAATCCAGGCACTGGGGGTAAAGTCCCCTTATTCCCATCTGTTATTGGAGGAAGGTATGAGAGAGATTGGATACTGCGGTGGGAAGAAATAGAGCCAAATAGGAATGTCTGCTTCTATAGGGAGAATGTATCAGCCATGCGCTCACTTTAAGGCAGCACAGCTTTAAGGGAGAATCTGTGGAAATGATAGATTACCGCAGGAACATGAACTTGGAGTATATCTCCAACTAACAGAGTGGTGGTCTTCCAGCCATGGAACATTAGTCTCCCAGATTCCCTCTGTACCAGTCAGGGAATAAGTCCCAGTATTATTTCCCTTGGTGCTAGTATCCCACATTTCCCCTCTCTGCATTATGTTTAAGATTCAAAAAGTGTCACGGAGGCAACATGGTCTCTTTTCATATCTATTAGCTTCCTATAGAAGTGACATGAGACTGCAAGCATCACAATTATGATAAAAAACACAGTCAGACTGGAACTTAAGCTATGTGAAGTACTTTGCCCCCAAGCTCGCGGGTCCAACCCTTCCATGCTACTCCTCAATTGCTTAATCACATCAGAGCCAGGAGAAGCCTCAAGCTTGTCTTTGAATGTATAGAAAATATCCTTTTTAAGCTGATCAATATCTAATGAAATGTTTCCCTTAAACCCTTGCAAATGTTGGCCTCTCCATCTCTTCCTTGTCCATCTTTCTCCAAAGGTGGTTGCGTCCTTTTAAAGGGAGTCCATCAGTTTTATTCTGTAAAAAACATACATGCATAGCCTTTTCTCCAGGTGAATGGACCTGGATCCCAAACACAGTTTCCATCATCCTCAGATTTCTTAGGATCAATTTTCTCTGTAGAATTGAAAACGTGTTTATCTTCCCTAATTTTATTACAAGCTTTTAGTAAGGAGAAAAATTTTTTAGTTAAAATGAGTAAATGAACTTTGTCACACATAAGATTCCTCTTCTCCTCCTTCTGTTTTAACAATTTAAATAGTAAAGCATTGCTAGATCTTGAACCAGTAAAAGTACTAGTTAGATAACCTTCATTGTTATGTAAATACTGGCTCCCATCCCTCAGAGAATTAAGAGAGCTAACTAATTGGGAGAACTTCTTATCATACTTTGAAAGACTGAAAAAATTCTTAATAAATTTGTTCAGCTGATCTTGAAGTAACTTACCAAGCAGACATTTTTTCTCCAGGCTTACCAATAAGGTTATAGGCTCAATTGAGCCGTTTTGCCTTTCAGGCTTCTCACACTGTATGATTTTACCTTGCAATATTCTGTCTTGGTTAACTTCACTCATTCCCTCTATGCTGGCTTTAGGGGAAGTTAATGGGAGGGCCTTAGGCCCCCCTGAATGCCCTAAGGAAATGACCCGGCATCCACAGTTAACAAACCTTTTTCCTTCCATTTCTAATTCCATGTGGGGGCGCTGTTTCTCCACAACAGCAGTCCAGAAGACTGCTTGATTTATAGGGTGGTCAAACTTCTCAAGTACTCTTTCCTGATAGGTATAAATTTTTACTCTAGAAATGCAAGGAAGGGAAAATTGGCTTAAGCGATCCTACATTTTTACAAACCATGGTATATCAGAACTCATTACTGCCTTAATTTCTTCTTCACAATCCTGACCAATAACTCCAGCAACACCTTGAGAATTTATGTTGGACTTTCTTTTTTTTTTTTGGACTTTCTTAATAAACTTCCTATAGTTCTTTTAGGTAGTGGACCCCAATTACTGCTCTTCGTTTCTGATTCAATCACAGTTTTGGGCTTTTTCTTACAACTCTTATCAACTCCAGTATCAATTTTAATTTCTTGAGTACTAAGGTTAAATCTTCCTGATAGAAACTGTATTAATCTTTCAATAAGAGGTCCCTGCTTTTGAGGATCAAGCTCCTGTGAAGGCTTCTGAGCCATCTCTTGGTTATTCAAACCAACTGCAGTGAGAACAGAGACTAGGTTTTTGCCTCTTTGTCTAGGTCTGTTCTCCTGCTGTGAGGCTGCTAGATAAAGGCGATTTCTCTCAAAGATCTTCTTTGCTCCAGTAGGCAGACACCTTGCCTACCACGCTCTGCTATGAGGGCTCTGCATCAAGCTTCTTCCACTATTTTCCCGCCGGGAAGTCTTTGCTAATGGCGACCCTTCACTGTTGATTTTTGAACGACACTGGCTCGCCCAATGAGTTCCCTTCCTACAATGGAGGCAGAGTTCAGGTTCGTTTAAACCCGATCTCCATGGTCCTGGCCCATGCTCTGACATTGGCCGCAGCCTGCTCTGCCTACACTCTTTTGAAGATGACTTGTCTTCCCACAACTAAAGCACTTTCTTCCAGGTCTGATATAGTTTGCCAATGAAGCTGCCATGAGGTCTGCCTTGTATTCCTCTGCCTCTACATTCCTGCATATCCTAAAATAACCCAGCAAAGTGCCCTGTTCGCTGTAGGGATGCAAGGCATTTTTACAGTGCTTATTAGAGAAATCATAAGATAGCTTGTGCACTAGGTCTCTTACTGCCTGAACATTCTTCACACATTTGGAAATAGCATCTTCCAGTCGGGACACAAAGTCAGCGTAACGCTCATCATTCTGTTGTCTTATAGCCCTGTAACGCGGCGTTCTCTCTTCTGATGGAATTATCTTTTCCCAGGCCCTTAAGCAAACCTCATGTATCTGTCCTATTGTCTGTTCAGTAAACTGTAGTTGAGACTCAACTGTAATATAATTTGCATCCCCTAGCAATTGATGAATTCCTATATCTATCCCATCCTCAGCATTCTTCCCAGCTCTTGCAAGGGCTGCTTCCTTCCATAGCATTTGATATCACAAGCATTCTGAAGAGTAAAGACAAATTCTCACTAAAGCTTTCCAATCTGTAGGGGTCCAGCTGTCAGACTCTGCTAGAGCCCTTATCATGCTAATTACAAAATGTGAGTCTGGGCCCTAGTCATTGATTGCCTGCTTGAGATCTTTTAGCAACTTAAAAGGCAAAGGCACTGTGAATTCCTTTTGGTTCTAACAGGATAAGACATCTTGCATTCTAAATCTTCTTCTGCAATCCCTCTTCCTACTCTGGAGAGTAAAGGTGCTTTCCTATACTTTGCTCCTTTACGTCTATTCTCTGAGCTACTCTTTTCAATCTGGATATCTTGGAGTTCCACTTCCTGAACTTCACCTTCTGTGCTAGGTCTCCTAGTTTGCATTTCTTTGGAGCTAATCTCTCTACCTTCAGGGCTGGCTTGCTTGATTGTTTTACAATCTCTGGCCTTTCTTACACTAAATTCCAGCAGGAGAGCAGTTGCTTTTACTATGTCCCCTTCTGACTCAGGCTCATTCTTTTAGCTCTGCCTAAAATCTTCTCATCTGCCTGAAACCCGTTCTCACTGCTTCTCATCTGATTTAAATTTGGGCATCTTAGACGTTGCCTGTTCTGCTTCTTGGCTTTCTCTACCTTTGAAAGCAAGGGAGCTTCCTGGGATTGTTTAATAGCCATGCTTTGGATCTTGCAATCCACTGCCTCTAGTACTGTATCACCTTTAAACCTTCGGAGTCTGCAGTCTCGCGAGAGCATACAGGCTTTGGCAATGAGGTTCTGTTCTAGAATTGGAGGCTTTAGATAACAAACCAATCCCTGCCTTTTCAGTTTTTCCTAAAGTTTCTTAACCTAAATCATGCTTATTCACAGACACTTTAGCTTGCTTTTCTAGATTTGAATAGACACAAGACTTCTCACTAGACTGTTCATCCTTATTCTCTTCCTCCTGCAAAAGTTTTAAAACCATCTTAACTTGTACCCACAGAGACCACTTCTCCATAGGGATACTCTCCCCATCTCTGTGCTTCCTTTAAGTTGACAATGACCTCCTCCCAGGTCTCTAAATCAAAAGTTCCTTCCTCTGAGAACCATGAATTATACCTTTTTACTACTTTTAGAAAACATTGTATCTTTTTCTTCGTTACTTTTACACCTTGTCTTTTCAGTAAGTAGAGAGCATGGTACCATAAGTTTCAGGTTTACTTTTACCTTGCTCCCATTATCCTCTTTAAAATTCTAATTCACTATTTCCACTACTTCTCTGTCAATCCCCACACCGGATCCTCACTTCGCACAATTTTCAAATTCACTCTACGTACCAATGGGGCCATATAATTGTTATATGGGATATAACTCATATTGTCCCACGTTGTGCGCCATTTGTCTGGGGAAGCCCGCCTTGTGCTGGGGCTCCAGCCTCCAGCCCAGTCCTTGAGCCTCCTGCCTGGTCTCCATCCCACCTCCCTTCGTCCACACTGAGCGTGGACCTGGCTGGTAAGATCATGGCCATCCAGGAGGTGAGCATGCTACCATGAATTGTGTCTGACTGCATTATTGTAATGTCTCTTCTATCGCTCATGCTCCCGGTGACTTTAATATAATATTTATATATCTCAACCATACAATTGTGCTTATTGAACCCAAGATTACTGGTGGGGGGCTGGCACCCCAACTCATACCACAGTACATACCATTTGTCTAGTTCTTCAATGCTTCCTCTCCCGCTCACTCCCTCCAACTATCATGACCTCAGCTCTACCTTACAAAGCCGGCTAGACCAGAGCATGTACACTGGTACAGATAAGAACTCTCAACACACAGAATCCAGGACAGATAAACCCTTCAGGAACAGTAATGGAAGTAGTGATAACATGAGGGTAGGGATGAGATAGAGGGAACTGATAGCAATGATTGATGTATTAACGCTCACACCCCAGGGGGACAAGCAACAGAAACATTGGTGAAGTGAGACCTTGGACATTGTAAAATATGAAAGTATAATTTATCAAGGTTTCATGAGGGTGGGAGAGTGGGAGAGAAGGGGGGAAAAGGAGCTGATACCAAGGGGTCAAGTATAAAGAAAATGATGATGGTACCGTAGGTACAAATGTGCTTGATACAATTGATGTATGCATTGTTATAAGTGGTGTAAGAGCCCCCGATAAAATGACTTAATTTTTAAAAAGTGTTTAGGTAGATCTTGATGGAGGATAGATTGAGAAACAATAGTTTCAGAATTTGATAATTTTGCTTAATAATCAAACTGAAAACTCACTGCCATTGCATCTTTTGTGACTCACAGCAACCCTGACTTTCAGCAACCCTATTGGACAGGGTAGAGCAGCCCCTGTGAGTTTCTGAGACTGCAACTCTTTACAGGGGTAGAAAGCCCTAACGTTTCTCTCTCAGAGCGGGTGGTGGTTTTGAACTATGTGGGTAGCAGCCCAAGTGAAAACCACTATGCCACCAGGGCTCCCTGTGCCACATAGCGGGAGCTGTTGTTTTCCCAAACATTCACTTGGCTATTTCTTTTATAAGAAGCCAAGTAATTTGGCAGCTTATTTCTGTTCCAGTTTTCTTATATAGAAAATGTGGTGACAGTGTGAACCTGTTTGTTGTAGTTTATGTGAACATAATTGAGTGATCTAGACCAAGTGAGCTAGACCAAGTGAGCTGACTGGTCAAAAATCAGACCTGTGGATTGCCAAATTGGTTCTGCTGAGATTGGGGCTTTCCTGGATCCACAGGCTTCCTCCAAGCTGTGTCCGAGAAGCTCTGCATTTTAGAGCTACATTTTATAGTTGAAAGAGAGGCCTAAGGAGGGAGGGAGTCCTTAAGCTCTAAGACCTTAATGCTGTCATTGCTGTCCTCTTTTAGTGTACCTGCAGTTTCCACACTGCAGTGGGAACCATTGAAACAGCTGTTCTCATTCTCTGAGATGGTGTGCCACCCCACTCCATACCACCACCACCTCATCCCTTTCTCTTATTGTAGAGATAATGCCCCTTCCATATGTATCTCAGATATTCAATTAATGAAGAAAGACAAAAGTAGGAGAAATGATTTAGATGAAGGAGACCATAAGCATGAGGCCATAATGGGGTCCAAAGGCTGTGTGGCCATGTCGCTAATTATAGAAATGGATGAAATCTGCCACAAAAATGTGATTGGAGGCAGAGCAATTCATCACTCTCTCAGGCAGGACTACATAAGTGAGAATGGGGCCATTATGGAGACATGGAGACGATCACAGATTAGAAAGGCTTACTGGATTTGTTCTGGGGCCTTCCGACCACTATAACTCATGACCATAGGGTCTTAGACTTTCCCAATTTCCATTGAGGACCTTCCCAGGGAAGTCCCAGAGGGCAGATTGCTCCTCTCTGCTCTGGCTAGTTGTTGTTGCGTGCCATTGAGGACACTTGGACTCGTCGTGACCTCACATACAACCGAATGAAACACTGTAGGGTCGTGCACCATCCTCACAATTGTTCCTGTGCCTGAACCACCGATGAAGCCACTGAGTCCATCCACTTCTTCGAGGACCTCCTCTGTTTCATGGCTTCTCCACTGTTGTACCAAATAGGATGTCCTTCTCCAGGGACTGGTCTCTCCTGACAACATGTCCAAAGTATGTAAGATGGCGTCTTGCCATCCTTGCCTCTAAGCAGCACTCTGGCCTTATTTCTTCTGATACAGATTGGTCAGTCCTTCAGCAGTCCATGGTACTGTCAGTAGTCTTCTGGTGGACCACAATTCGATGCATCTGTTCTTCTACAGCCTTCCTTATTCAGTGTCTAACTTTCACATGCATATGATGCAATGGAAAATAGCATGGCTTAGGTCATGTGCACCTTAGTCCTCAGAGTAACATCATTGTTCTTCAACACTATAAAGAGGTTTTCTGCAGCAGATTTACCCATTACAATACATCTTTTGATCTCCTGACTGCTGTTTCTATGAACATTGATAGTGGATGTAAGCAAGACAAAATCCTTGACAACTGAAGCCCTTTTCTCTGTTTATCACCTATTGGTCCAGTTTTGGGGATTTTGGTCTTCCTTATATTGAATTGTAACCCATATTGAAGGCTGCAATCCTTGATCTTCAGCAAGTGGTTCAATTCCTCCTCACTTTCAGCAAACAAATGGCGTCATATATGCACACAAGCAGGCTCCCAAAAGTTAGTGGAACAAGGAATCAAAAGAGAATGGAATTTTTCAGGGACTTTTTGAAATACCAGTGTGTGTGTGTGTGTGTGTGTGTGTGTGAGACAGAGAGAGAGAGAGAGAGAGAGAGAGAGAGAGAGAGAGAGAGAGAGAGAGAGAGAGAGAGAGAGAGAGAGGAGATGTGGGCATAAAACAAACATCAAGCAACATAAGGGAGAATGCTGTTGGCTGCTGTTGAACTGATTCCGGTGCGCATGCACAGTGACCTGCTGTGTGCACCATAGTGACCCCTCAGAAGCAGATCATCAAGCCTACCTTTCAACTGAAATTCTGAGAATTCACAATTTTCAGAAGTATGTGGATAACAGTGAAAGCCAAAATTCTATTTGCACAGTCCCCACGTGGATTAAGCTTCCAGTGAATTCCTTCAGACCATTGACCAGGGATGTGAACACTCTTGCCACCAGGCAGAGGGCATTGGAAAGTGGATTACCCCTTAGGCAGCCCATGGTGGGGCTTAGAGACTTGCCTAAGTGTATCCTTGAATCGAGGCTGCCATTCTGGGCTGCACGGTCATGAGTCATGCCCCCAAAGCCTTGGTTGTTTGGCCCTGGACCACTCTTGTAAACTGTCCTGTTTCACACAGGTCCCAATCCTTGTCCTATTCTTGCTTCTGTAGTCCCACCTGGAACTGTGATGTTGGGATCTGCCGCCATGTCCTTTCAAGTCTGTGAATCTCAGATAACCCTTACATATCAATAAGACCTCTTGCTAATAGTTTCCCTCCCCTCATCTCGATGGCATGTGTTGGCCCTTGGACTATCTAGGTTACCTAGCGGGCATTTGGATTATGTAGGCTCCCTAGCGGGAATTTGGACTATATAGATTACCTAGTGGGCAATTAGACTTTGTAGGTTATCTAGCGGGCACTTTGACTATCTAGGTTACCTAGCTAGCACTTGAACTATCTACGTTACCTAGCGGTTACTTGGAGTATGTTGGCTACCTACCGGGCTGTTGGACTATCTAGGTTACCTAGCCGGCACTTGGGCTATCTAGGTTAACTAACGGGCACTTGGACTATGTAGGTTCCCTAGCGGGCCCTTGGACTATGTAAGTTCCCTAGCGGGCACTTGGACTATGTGGGTTCCCTAGCGGGCATTAGGACTATCTGGGTTACCTAACGGGCACTTGGACTATGTAGGTTAACTAGCGGGCTTTGGACTATGTAGGTTACCTAGCGGACACTTGGACTATGTAGGTTCCCTATCGTTCACTTGGAGAATGTAGGTTAACTAAGGGGCACTAGGACAATGTAGGTTACCTAGCGGGCCTTGGGACTATCTAGGTTACCTAGGGGGAACTTGGACTATGTAGGTTTACTATTGGGCACTTGGACTATCTAGGTTACCTTAGCAGGCACTTGGACTATGTAGGTTAACTAGCGGGCACTTGGACTATCTAGGTTACCTAGCAGGCACTTGGACTATGTACGTTTCCTAGCGGGTACTTGGACTATCTATGTTAACTAGCGGGCACTTGGACTATGTAGATTCCCTATCGGGCACTTGGACTATGTAGGTAACCTAGTGGTCACTTGAACTGTCTAGGTTACCTAGCGGGCATTTGGACTATGTAGGTTAACTAGCGAGCTCTTGGACTATCTAGGTTAACTAGCGGGCACTTGGACTATTAGGGTCCCTAGCAGGCATTTGGACTATATCGGTTACCTAGCGGGCACTTGGACTATGTAGGTTCCCTAGCGGGCACTTGGACTATTTAGGTTACCTAGCAGGCACTTTGACTATCTAGGTTAACTAACGGGCACTTGGACTATGG
>NW_027457899.1:0-35647 GCF_050624435.1 Tenrec ecaudatus
AAATCTTGCTCCTTGCCGGTTTCAAGGCAAAAAGGCGCCAACTGCAGTTGGTTTTTCCGTCAAACTTATGCTCGCTCATTGAGAACCTTGGGTCTTTGGGAATGCCGTGAGTCCAGCAAGATTTTTCAGTTCAAGTGTGCCCCAAGCAGTGGGTTCTACCTCTGAGCAATACAGCCCGTGGAATTCCTGAGAATCTGGCCATGAAGTTCAGGCTGCGTTTTATTCACACGGAAGAAGCTCCTTCGAGGTTCCCATGCCTCTGTACACTGATGCTTCCAGCAACGTCATGTCTCACAGGTCAATAGTGCTTCTCTGAGTTTCACTGGTCTAGGGTAAAGGGTGAAGCGCCTGGGTTCCCGTGCTTCACTACTGTATGGCCTGAAGATGATGTTTGTAGGCACAGCGGCAAATCCATCGGTGGCAATTCTCTCATATTGTCATTGCGATGGGAAGATTCCTTATTCGCCAGGAAATGTTTTGCCGTGGAAGACAGGTCACCACAGAGCTGTCTCTTTTGTGTTGAGACAAAGTTTGCTGAATTTACCTGCCAGCAGTTGCGTGTCCTCCCTTTCTTTTAAGGTCGATGGAGACGCACGAGTGTAAGGAGAACGGTGAATGGTGGCCGTTCATAACCCAGGATCATGAGAAACCGCAGAGTAAATTTTAGGAACGTAGACGTAGGACAGCGGAGAAAACTTCACTCAGGGACTTCAGTGAACTCTCCTTACATTGCTGAGGCCTGACACGCCTAGTGCCTGGGGGCAACCCGGCTCCTGCCCTAGGTGGTTTTGTGGAGCGTGCCTCCCTCAGGTGGTGCCTTTTCTCTCCCAGCAATATTGCTCCGTGAAACTCTGCTGTTGATGAAAACTATTTGCCATGGCTTTGTTGTTTCACCTCCTTGGCTCATCTTTGAAGTACAAATGCTTTTCGACATGGGTGCTGAGTCCTTGAGCTTTCCTTTTTCTTGGCTCAATCAATGCAGATTCCTGTGCTGAATAAGCCATGGACTAGCACAGGTGGGTGCTTGTCCTTATATGGGGCACACGCAGGAATTTCTTTGGCAAGACCCACCTGGCTTGATCAAGGTTCTTTATTCCTGTGAAAACGATTTTTATCCAAATTCTAGAGGAGCACCAATGTGCCTCTGGGAGCTACACCCGGGCCTGCTGAACAGAGGCTCCGGAGTTTTCATTTTCTGACTAAAATTCAACACGGAATTTCATGGATCTAAGGAAACCATGAATTGTGGACCTACCAGATTCTCACATCTTCATTGTCTAATGGAAGCTTAAGTTTCCCAGTCTGATCCGGCTGCCACTTCATTTCTGGCAATGACCATTCAATTGTGGACGTTCAGCCTTCTTCAGAATTCTCTTATAACGGCATGTTCCCGCGCCACATTAAGACCACTCGGTGGAGGTTTATGTGACTCAAGACAACTCTTTATTTCAGGTGACTAGAACAAAGGGAATTCACAGAGGTTGATGATCACTTATTAAAGTCCCGTTTCTCTATGATGCCCACTGATGACACTTCTACATCTGAGGGCAAAGAACTCGTGCAGCATGATATTCTCAGTTCAGCCACGCCGCCTGCAGTTTCTTCTTTGCAGAAAAATCTTTCCCAGTGTACTTCTTTAAAATGCTGCAAAATAGTGGGACAGACGATTTCGGTTTAGGGTCAACTTTAAACGGAAATAGGTACAGGCATGTGGGCATGTTTAGAGACAGTGTTAGAGTTCAGGTTAGAGTGACGGCTGCGTGAGGATTTGGGTTATGGCAAGGTTGTGGATCTAATGTAGGGTGAGTGTGAGGTTGAAGGTAAGAGTAGGGTTTAGTGCTTAAGGATAAATGAACCTATTGTCTCATTTAGGCTTATGGTAAACTTGACTGTTTAGGTATGGGTTGGGGTTAATATTTGTGTGAGGGTTAGAAAGTGTGCGAGGTTAAGAGTTGGGGTCAGGCTTGCGGCTTGTGTGTTACATCCGTTTTGGTTGTGGATAAGTTGATCTCTCCGTCTAGTTCAAGAGATTGGATTACATTAAAGGTGATATGGAGGCTTGGATTGAAGTTGATGGATAGAGTTAAGTTAGGTTCAGGCGAAGGGTGAAGGTTAGGAGTAAGGTTAGTTGTAGGGGGAGCTGCATGTTCACATCAGATTTGGGGTTAGGATTAGGCTTAGCCTTAGCATAGACATATGGTTAAGGTTAGGGCTTGGTTAAGGGTGAGCCTTAGGTTAGGGTTCAGTTTAAGGTTAGGAGTCTACAGAATTACACCTAGGCTTAGGGTTACACCTCTTTTTAGGTTTAGACCTAGGGCTAGCTTGTGACCTAGGTTAGGGTTAGGATTAGGGTTGGTTTTAGGATAGGATTTAGGTTTGAGGTTTCATTTTAGTGTAGGGTTATTGGAAGTACATCTGCTCTCCCTGGTTTTCCTTCACGATCACAATATTTCTGAGATTCATGGTTTAAGGAAAATCTTGCTCCTTGCCGGTTTCAAGGCAAAAAGGCGCCACCTGCAGTTGGTTTTTCCGTCAAACTTATGCTCGCTCTTTGAGAACCTTGGGTCTTCGGGAATGCCGTGAGTCCAGCAAGATTTTTCAGTTCAAGTGTGCCCCAAGCAGTGGGTTCTACCTCTGAGCAATACAGCCCGTGGAATTCCTGAGAATCTGGAACCTGCCATGAAGTTCAGGCTGCGTTTTATTCACACGGAAGAAGCTCCTTCGAGGTTCCCATGCCTCTGTACACTGATGCTTCCAGCAACGTCATGTCTCACAGGTCAATAGTGCTTCTCTGAGTTTCACTGGTCTAGGGTAAAGGGTGAAGCGCCTGGGTTCCCGTGCTTCACTACTGTATGGCCTCAAGATGATGTTTGTAGGCACAGCGGCAAATCCATCGGTGGCAATTCTCTCATATTGTCATTGCGATGGGAAGATTCCTTATTCGCCAGGAAATGTTTTGCCGTGGAAGACGGGTCACCACAGAGCTGTCTCTTTTGTGTTGAGACAAAGTTTGCTGAATTTACCTGCCAGCAGTTGCGTGTCCTCCCTTTCTTTTAAGGTCGATGGAGACGCACGAGTGTAAGGAGAACGGTGAATGGTGGCCGTTCATAACCCAGGATCATGAGAAACCGCAGAGTAAATTTTAGGAACGTAGACGTAGGACAGCGGAGAAAACTTCACTCAGGGACTTCAGTGAACTCTCCTTACAATGCTGAGGCCTGACACGCCTAGTGCCTGGGGGCAACCCGGCTCCTGCCCTAGGTGGTTTTGTGGAGCGTGCCTCCCTCAGGTGGTGCCTTTTCTCTCCCAGCAATATTGCTCCGTGAAATTCTGCTGATGATGAAAACTATTTGCCATGGCTTTGTTGTTTCACCTCCTTGCCTCATCTTTGAAGTACAAATGCTTTTCCACACGGGTGCTGAGTCCTTGAGCTTTCCTTTGTCTTGGCTCAATCAATGCAGATTCCTGTGCTGAATAAGCCATGGACTAGCACAGGTGGGTGCTTGTCCTTATATGGGGCACACGCAGGAATTTCGTTTTTCAAGACCCACCTGGCTTGATCAAGGTTCTTTATTCCTGTGAAAACGATTTTTATCCAAATTCTAGAGGAGCACCAGTGTGCCTCTGGGAGCTACACCCGGGCCTGCTGAACAGAGGCTCCGGAGTTTTCATTTTCTGACTAAAATTCAACACGGAATTTCATGGATCTAAGGAAACCGTGAATTTTGGACCTACCAGATTCTCACATCTTCATTGTCTAATGGAAGCTTAAGTTTCCCAGTCTGATCCGGCTGCCACTTCATTTCTGGCAATGACCATTCAATTGTGGACGTTCAGCCTTCTTCATAATTCTCTTATAACTGCATGTTCCCGCGCCACATTAAGACCACTCGGTGGAGGTTTATGTGACTCAGGACAACTCTTTATTTCAGGTGACTAGAACAAAGGGAATTCACAGAGGTTGATGATCACTTATTAAAGTCCCGTTTCTCTATGATGCCCACTGATGACACTTCTACATCTGAGGGCAAAGAACTCGTGCAGCATGATATTCTCAGTTCAGCCACGCCGCCTGCAGTTTCTTCCTTGCAGAAAAATCTTTCCCAGTGTACTTCTTTAAAATGCTGCAAAATAGTGGGACAGAAGATTTCGGTTTAGGGTCAACTTTAAACGGAAATAGGTACAGGCATGTGGGCATGTTTAGAGACAGTGTTAGAGTTCAGGTTAGAGTGACGGCTGCGTGAGGATTTGGGTTATGGAAAGGTTGTGGATCAAATGTAGGGTGAGTGTGAGGTTGAAGGTAAGAGTAGGGTTTAGTACTTAAGGATAAATGAACCTATTGTCTCATTTAGGCTTATGGTAAACTTGACTGTTTAGGTATGGGTTGGGGTTAATATTTGTGTGAGGGTTAGAAAGTGTGCGAGGTTAAGAGTTGGGGTCAGGCTTGCGGCTTGTGTGTTACATCCGTTTTGGTTGTGGATTAGTTTATCTCTCTGTCTAGTTTAAGGGATTGGATTACATTAACGGTGATATGGAGGCTTGGATTGAAGTTGATGGATAGTGTTAAGTTAGGTTCAGGCGAAGGGTGAAGGTTAAGAGTAAGGTTAGTTGTAGGGGGAGCTGCATGTTCACATCACATTTGGGGTTAGGATTAGGCTTAGCCTTAGCATAGACATACGGTTAAGGTTAGGGCTTGGTTTAGGGTGAGCCTTAGGTTAGGGTTCAGTTTAAGGTTAGGAGTCTACAGAATTACACCTAGGCTTAGGGTTACACCTCTTTTTAGGTTTAGACCTAGGGCTAGCTTGTGACCTAGGTTAGGGTTAGGATTAGGGTTGGTTTTAGGATAGGATTTAGGTTTGAGGTTTCATTTTAGTGTAGGGTTATTGGAAGTACATCTGCTCTCCCTGGTTTTCCTTCACGATCACAATATTTCTGAGATTCATGGTTTAAGGAATATCTTGCTCCTTGCCGGTTTCAAGGCAAAAAGGCGCCACCTGCAGTTGGTTTTTCCGTCAAACTTATGCTCGCTCATTGAGAACCTTGGGTCTTTGGGAATGCCGTGAGTCCAGCAAGATTTTTCAGTTCAAGTGTGCCCCAAGCAGTGGGTTCTACCTCTGAGCAATACAGCCCGTGGAATTCCTGAGAATCTGGAACCTGCCATGAAGTTCAGGCTGCGTTTTATTCACACGGAAGAAGCTCCTTCGAGGTTCCCATGCCTCTGTAGACTGATGCTTCCAGCAACGTCATGTCTCACAGGTCAATAGTGCTTCTCTGAGTTTCACTGGTCTAGGGTAAAGGGTGAAGCGCCTGGGTTCCCGTGCTTCACTACTGTATGGCCTGAAGATGATGTTTGTAGGCACAGCGGCAAATCCATCGGTGGCAATTCTCTCATATTGTCATTGCGATGGGAAGATTCCTTATTCGCCAGGAAATGTTTTGCCGTGGAAGACGGGTCACCACAGAGCTGTCTCTTTTGTGTTGAGACAAAGTTTGCTGAATTTACCTGCCAGCAGTTGCGTGTCCTCCCTTTCTTTTAAGGTCGATGGAGACGCACGAGTGTAAGGAGAACGGTGAATGGTGGCCGTTCATAACCCAGGATCATGAGAAACCGCAGAGTAAATTTTAGGAACGTAGACGTAGGACAGCGGAGAAAACTTCACTCAGGGACTTCAGTGAACTCTCCTTACAATGCTGAGGCCTGACACGCCTAGTGCCTGGGGGCAACCCGGCTCCTGCCCTAGGTGGTTTTGTGGAGCGTGCCTCCCTCAGGTGGTGCCTTTTCTCTCCCAGCAATATTGCTCCGTGAAATTCTGCTGTTGATGAAAACTATTTGCCATGGCTTTGTTGTTTCACCTCCTTGGCTCATCTTTGAAGTACAAATGCTTTTCCACAGGGGTGCTGAGTCCTTGAGCTTTCCTTTGTCTTGGCTCAATCAATGCAGATTCCTGTGCTGAATAAGCCATGGACTAGCACAGGTGGGTGCTTGTCCTTATATGGGGCACACGCAGGAATTTCGTTTGTCAAGACCCACCTGGCTTGATCAAGGTTCTTTATTCCTGTGAAAACGATTTTTATCCAAATTCTAGAGGAGCACCAGTGTGCCTCTGGGAGCTACACCCGGGCCTGCTGAACAGAGGCTCCGGAGTTTTCATTTTCTGACTAAAATTCAACACGGAATTTCATGGATCTAAGGAAACCGTGAATTGTGGACCTACCAGATTCTCACATCTTCATTGTCTGATGGAAGCTTAAGTTTCCCAGTCTGATCCGGCTGCCACTTCATTTCTGGCAATGACCATTCAATTGTGGACGTTCAGCCTTCTTCAGAATTCTCTTATAACGGCATGTTCCCGCCCCACATTAAGACCACTCGGTGGAGGTTTATGTGACTCAGGACAACTCTTTATTTCAGGTGACTAGAACAAAGGGAATTCACAGAGGTTGATGATCACTTATTAAAGTCCCGATTCTCTATGATGCCCACTGATGACACTTCTACATCTGAGGGCAAAGAACTCGTGCAGCATGATATTCTCAGTTCAGCCACGCCGCCTGCAGTTTCTTCCTTGCAGAAAAATCTTTCCCAGTGTACTTCTTTAAAATGCTGCAAAATAGTGGGACAGAAGATTTCGGTTTAGGGTCAACTTTAAACGGAAATAGGTACAGGCATGTGGGCATGTTTAGAGACAGTGTTAGAGTTCAGGTTAGAGTGACGGCTGCGTGAGGATTTGGGTTAGGGTAAGGTTGTGGATCAAATGTAGGGTGAGTGTGAGGTTGAAGGTAAGAGTAGGGTTTAGTGCTTAAGGATAAATGAACCTATTGTCTCATTTAGGCTTATAGTAAACTTGACTGTTTAGGTATGGGTTGGGGTTAATATTTGTGTGAGGGTTAGAAAATGTGCGAGGTTAAGAGTTGGGGTCAGGCTTGGGGCTTGTGTGTTACATCCGTTTTGGTTGTGGATAAGTTTATCTCTCTGTCTAGTTTAAGGGATTGGATTACATTAACGGTGATATGGAGGCTTGGATTGAAGTTGATGGATAGAGTTAAGTTAGGTTCAGGCGAAGGGTGAAGGTTAGGAGTATGGTTAGTTGTAGGGGGAGCTGCATGTTCACATCAGATTTGGGGTTAGGATTAGGCTTAGCCTTAGCATAGACATACGGTTAAGGTTAGGGCTTGGTTTAGGGTGAGCCTTAGGTTAGGGTTCAGTTTAAGGTTAGGAGTCTACAGAATTACACCTAGGCTTAGGGTTACACCTCTTTTTAGGTTTAGACCTAGGGCTAGCTTTTGACCTAGGTTAGGGTTAGGATTAGGGTTGGTTTTAGGATAGGATTTAGGTTTGAGGTTTCATTTTAGTGTAGGGTTATTGGAAGTACATCTGCTCTCCCTGGTTTTCCTTCACGATCACAATATTTCTGAGATTCATGGTTTAAGGAAAATCTTGCTCCTTGCCGGTTTCAAGGCAAAAAGGCGCCACCTGCAGTTGGTTTTTCCGTCAAACTTATGCTCGCTCTTTGAGAACCTTGGGTCTTTGGGAATGCCGTGAGTCCAGCAAGATTTTTCAGTTCAAGTGTGCCCCAAGCAGTGGGTTCTACCTCTGAGCAATAGAGCGCGTGGAATTCCTGAGAATCTGGAACCTGCCATGAAGTTCAGGCTGCGTTTTATTCACACGGAAGAAGCTCCTTCGAGGTTCCCATGCCTCTGTACACTGATGCTTCCAGCAACGTCATGTCTCACAGGTCAATAGTGCTTCTCTGAGTTTCACTGGTCTAGGGTAAAGGGTGAAGCGCCTGGGTTCCCGTGCTTCACTACTGTATGGCCTCAAGATGATGTTTGTAGGCACAGCGGCAAATCCATCGGTGGCAATTCTCTCATATTGTCATTGCGATGGGAAGATTCCTTATTCGCCAGGAAATGTTTTGCCGTGGAAGACGGGTCACCACAGAGCTGTCTCTTTTGTGTTGAGACAAAGTTTGCTGAATTTACCTGCCAGCAGTAGCGTGTCCTCCCTTTCGTTTAAGGTCGATGGAGACGCACGAGTGTAAGGAGAACGGTGAATGGTGGCCGTTCATAACCCAGGATCATGAGAAACCGCAGAGTAAATTTTAGGAACGTAGACGTAGGACAGCGGAGAAAACTTCACTCAGGGACTTCAGTGAACTCTCCTTACAATGCTGAGGCCTGACACGCCTAGTGCCTGGGGGCAACCCGGCTCCTGCCCTAGGTAGTTTTGTTCAGCGTGCCTCCCTCAGGTGGTGCCTTTTCTCTCCCAGCAATATTGCTCCGTGAAATTCTGCTGTTGATGAAAACTATTTGCCATGGCTTTGTTGTTTCACCTCCTTGGCTCATCTTTGAAGTACAAATGCTTTTGGACACGGGTGCTGAATCCTTGAGCTTTCCTTTGTCTTGGCTCAATCAATGCAGATTCCTGTGCTGAATAAGCCATGGACTAGCACAGGTGGGTGCTTGTCCTTTTATGGGGCACACGCAGGAATTTCGTTTGTCAAGACCCACCTGGCTTGATCAAGGTTCTTTATTCCCGTGAAAACGATTTTTATCCAAATTCTAGAGGAGCACCAGTGTGCCTCTGGGAGCTACACCCGGGCCTGCTGAACAGAGACTCCGGAGTTTTCATTTTCTGACTAAAATTCAACATGGAATTTCATGGATCTAAGGAAACCGAGATTGTGGACCTACCAGATTCTCACATCTTCATTGTCTAATGGAAGCTTAAGTTTCCCAGTCTGATCCGGCTGCCACTTCATTTCTGGCAATGACCATTCAATTGTGGACGTTCAGCCTTCTTCAGAATTCTCTTATAACGGCATCTTCCCGCGCCACATTAAGACCACTCGGTGGAGGTTTATGTGACTCAGGACAACTCTTTATTTCAGGTGACTAGAACAAAGGGAATTCACAGAGGTTGATGATCACTTATTAAAGTCCCGTTTCTCTATGATGCCCACTGATGACACTTCTACATCTGAGGGCAAAGAACCCGTGCAGCATGATATTCTCAGTTCAGCCACGCCGTCTGCAGTTTCTTCCTTGCAGAACAATCTTTCCCAGTGTACTTCTTTAAAATGCTGCAAAATAGTGGGACAGAAGATTTCGGTTTAGGGTCAACTTTAAACGGAAATAGGTACAGGCATGTGGGCATGTTTAGAGACAGTGTTAGAGTTCAGGTTAGAGTGACGGCTGCGTGAGGATTTGGGTTAGGTTAAGGTTGTGGATCAAATGTAGGGTGAGTGAGGTTGAAGGTAAGAGTAGGGTTTAGTGCTTAAGGATAAATGAACCTATTGTCTCATTTAGGCTTATGGTAAACTTGACTGTTTAGGTATGGGTTGGGGTTAATATTTGTGTGATGGTTAGAAAGTGTGCGAGGTTAAGAGTTGGGGTCAGGCTTGCGGCTTGTGTGTTACATCCCTTTTGGTTGTGGGTAAGTTTATCTCTCTGTCTAGTTTAAGGGATTGGATTACATCATCGGTAATATGGAGGCTTGGATTGAAGTTGATGGATAGAGTTAAGTTAGGTTCAGGCGAAGGGTGAAGGTTAGGAGTAAGGTTAGTTGTAGGGGGAGCTGCATGTTCACATCAGATTTGGGGTTAGGATTGGGCTTAACCTTAGGGTAGATATACGGTTAGGGTTAGGGTTTGGTTTAGGGTGAGCCTTAGGTTAGTTTAAGGTTAGGAGTCTACAGAATTACACCTAGGCTTAGGGTTACACCTCTTTTTAGGTTTAGACCTAGGGCTAGCTTTTGACCTAGGTTAGGGTTAGGATTAGGGTTGGTTTTAGGATAGGATTTAGGTTTGAGGTTTCATTTTAGTGTAGGGTTATTGGAAGTACATCTGCTCTCCCTGGTTTTCCTTCACGATCACAATATTTCTGAGATTCATAGTTTAAGGAAAATCTTGCTCCTTGCCGGTTTCAAGGCAAAAAGGCGCCACCTGCAGTTGGTTTTTCCGTCAAACTTATGCTCGCTCTTTGAGAACCTTGGGTCTTTGGGAATGCCGTGAGTCCAGCAAGATTTTTCAGTTCAAGTGTGCCCCAAGCAGTGGGTTCTACCTCTGAGCAATACAGCCCGTGGAATTCCTGGGAATCTGGAACATGCCATGATTTCAGGCTGCGTTTTATTCACACGGAAGAAGCTCCTTCGAGGTTCCCATGCCTCTGTACACTGATGCTTCCAGCAACGTCATGTCTCACAGGTCAATAGTGCTTCTCTGAGTTTCACTGGTCTAGGGTAAAGGGTGAAGCGCCTGGGTTCCCGTGCTTCACTACGGTATGGCCTCAAGATGATGTTTGTAGGCACAGCGGCAAATCCATCGGTGGCAATTCTCTCATATTGTCATTGCGATGGGAAGATTCCTTATTCGCCAGGAAATGTTTTGCCGTGGAAGACGGGTCACCACAGAGCTGTCTCTTTTGTGTTGAGACAAAGTTTGCTGAATGTACCTGCCAGCAGTTGCGTGTCCTCCCTTTCGTTTAAGGTCGATGGAGACGCACGAGTGTAAGGAGAACGGTGAATGGTGGCCGTTCATAACCCAGGATCATGAGAAACCGCAGAGTAAATTTTAGGAACGTAGACGTAGGACAGCGGAGAAAACTTCACTCAGGGACTTCAGTGAACTCTCCTTACAATGCTGAGGCTTGACACGCCTAGTGCCTTGGGGCAACCCGGCTCCTGCCCTAGGTGGTTTTGTGGAGCGTGCCTCCCTCAGGTGGTGCCTTTTCTCTCCCAGCAATATTGCTCCGTGAAATTCTGCTGTTGATGAAAACTATTTGCCATGGCTTTGTTGTTTCACCTCCTTGGCTCATCTTTGAAGTACAAATGCTTTTCGACACGGGTGCTGAGTCCTTGAGCTTTCCTTTGTCTTGGCTCAATCAATGCAGATTCCTGTGCTGAATAAGCCATGGACTAGCACAGGTGGGTGCTTGTCCTTATATGGGGCACACGCAGGAATTTCGTTTGTCAAGACCCACCTGGCTTGATCAAGGTTCTTTATTCCTGTGAAAACGATTTTTATTCAAATTCTAGAGGAGCACCAGTGTGCCTCTGGGAGCTACACCCGGGCCTGCTGAACAGAGGCTCCGGAGTTTTCATTTTCTGACTAAAATTCAACACGGAATTTCATGGATCTAAGGAAACCGTGAATTGTGGACCTACCAGATTCTCACATCTTCATTGTCTAATGGAAGCTTAAGTTTCCCAGTCTGATCCGGCTGCCACTTCATTTCTGGCAATGACCATTCAATTGTGGACGTTCAGCCTTCTTCAGAATTCTCTTATAACGGCATGTTCCCGCGCCACATTAAGACCACTCGGTGGAGGTTTATGTGACTCAGGACAACTCTTTATTTCAGGTGACTAGAACAAAGGGAATTCACAGAGGTTGATGATCACTTATTAAAGTCCCGTTTCTCTATGATGCCCACTGATGACACTTCTACATCTGAGGGCAAAGAACTCGTGCAGCATGGTATTCTCAGTTCAGCCACGCCGCCTGCAGTTTCTTCCTTGCAGAAAAATCTTTCCCAGTGTACTTCTTTAAAATGCTGCAAAATAGTGGGACAGAAGATTTCGGTTTAGGGTCAACTTTAAACGGAAATAGGTACAGGCATGTGGGCATGTTTAGAGACAGTGTTAGAGTTCAGGTTAGAGTGACGGCTGCGTGAGGATTTGGGTTAGGGTAAGGTTGTGGATCAAATGTAGGGTGAGTGTGAGGTTGAAGGTAAGAGTAGGGTTTAGTGCTTAAGGATAAATGAACCTATTGTCTCATTTAGGCTTATGGTAAACTTGACTGTTTAGGTATGGGTTGGGGTTAATATTTGTGTGAGGGTTAGAAAGTGTGCGAGGTTAAGAGTTGGGGTCAGGCTTGCGGCTTGTGTGTTACATCCCTTTTGGTTGTGGGTAAGTTTATCTCTCTGTCTAGTTTAAGGGATTGGATTACATCATCGGTAATATGGAGGCTTGGATTGAAGTTGATGGATAGAGTTAAGTTAGGTTCAGGCGAAGGGTGAAGGTTAGGAGTAAGGTTAGTTGTAGGGGGAGCTGCATGTTCACATCAGATTTGGGGTTAGGATTGGGCTTAACCTTAGGGTAGATATACGGTTAGGGTTAGGGTTTGGTTTAGGGTGAGCCTTAGGTTAGTTTAAGGTTAGGAGTCTACAGAATTACACCTAGGCTTAGGGTTACACCTCTTTTTAGTTTTAGACCTAGGGCTAGCTTTTGACCTAGGTTAGGGTTAGGATTAGGGTTGGTTTTAGGATAGGATTTAGGTTTGAGGTTTCATTTTAGTGTAGGGTTATTGGAAGTACATCTGCTCTCCCTGGTTTTCCTTCACGATCACAATATTTCTGAGATTCATAGTTTAAGGAAAATCTTGCTCCTTGCCGGTTTCAAGGCAAAAAGGCGCCACCTGCAGTTGGTTTTTCCGTCAAACTTATGCTCGCTCTTTGAGAACCTTGGGTCTTTGGGAATGCCGTGAGTCCAGCAAGATTTTTCAGTTCAAGTGTGCCCCAAGCAGTGGGTTCTACCTCTGAGCAATACAGCCCGTGGAATTCCTGGGAATCTGGAACATGCCATGATTTCAGGCTGCGTTTTATTCACACGGAAGAAGCTCCTTCGAGGTTCCCATGCCTCTGTACACTGATGCTTCCAGCAACGTCATGTCTCACAGGTCAATAGTGCTTCTCTGAGTTTCACTGGTCTAGGGTAAAGGGTGAAGCGCCTGGGTTCCCGTGCTTCACTACGGTATGGCCTCAAGATGATGTTTGTAGGCACAGCGGCAAATCCATCGGTGGCAATTCTCTCATATTGTCATTGCGATGGGAAGATTCCTTATTCGCCAGGAAATGTTTTGCCGTGGAAGACGGGTCACCACAGAGCTGTCTCTTTTGTGTTGAGACAAAGTTTGCTGAATGTACCTGCCAGCAGTTGCGTGTCCTCCCTTTCGTTTAAGGTCGATGGAGACGCACGAGTGTAAGGAGAACGGTGAATGGTGGCCGTTCATAACCCAGGATCATGAGAAACCGCAGAGTAATATTTAGGAACATAGACGTAGGACAGCGGAGAAAACTTCACTCAGGGACTTCAGTGAACTCTCCTTACAATGCTGAGGCCTGACACGCCTAGTGCCTTGGGGCAACCCGGCTCCTGCCCTAGGTGGTTTTGTGGAGCGTGCCTCCCTCAGGTGGTGCCTTTTCTCTCCCAGCAATATTGCTCCGTGAAATTCTGCTGTTGATGAAAACTATTTGCCATGGCTTTGTTGTTTCACCTCCTTGGCTCATCTTTGAAGTACAAATGCTTTTCCACACGGGTGCTGAGTCCTTGAGCTTTCCTTTGTCTTGGCTCAATCAATGCAGATTCCTGTGCTGAATAAGCCATGGACTAGCACAGGTGGGTGCTTGTCCTTATATGGGGCACACGCAGGAATTTCGTTTGTCAAGACCCACCTGGCTTGATCAAGGTTCTTTATTCCTGTGAAAACGATTTTTATCCAAATTCTAGAGGAGCACCAGTGTGCCTCTGGGAGCTACACCCGGGCCTGCTGAACAGAGGCTCCGGAGTTTTCATTTTCTGACTAAAATTCAACACGGAATTTCATGGATCTAAGGAAACCGTGAATTGTGGACCTACCAGATTCTCACATCTTCATTGTCTAATGGAAGCTTAAGTTTCCCAGTCTGATCCGGCTGCCACTTCATTTCTGGCAATGACCATTCAATTGTGGACGTTCAGCCTTCTTCAGAATTCTCTTATAACGGCATGTTCCCGCGCCACATTAAGACCACTCGGTGGAGGTTTATGTGACTCAGGGCAACTCTTTATTTCAGGTGACTAGAACAAAGGGAATTCACAGAGGTTGATGATCACTTATTAAAGTCCCGTTTCTCTATGATGCCCACTGATGACACTTCTACATCTGAGGGCAAAGAACTCGTGCAGCATGGTATTCTCAGTTCAGCCACGCCGCCTGCAGTTTCTTCCTTGCAGAAAAATCTTTCCCAGTGTACTTCTTTAAAATGCTGCAAAATAGTGGGACAGAAGATTTCGGTTTAGGGTCAACTTTAAACGGAAATAGGTACAGGCATGTGGGCATGTTTAGAGACAGTGTTAGAGTTCAGGTTAGAGTGACGGCTGCGTGAGGATTTGGGTTAGGGTAAGGTTGTGGATCAAATGTAGGGTGAGTGTGAGGTTGAAGGTAAGAGTAGGGTTTAGTGCTTAAGGATAAATGAACCTATTGTCTCATTTAGGCTTATGGTAAACTTGACTGTTTAGGTATGGGTTGGGGTTAATATTTGTGTGATGGTTAGAAAGTGTGCGAGGTTAAGAGTTGGGGTCAGGCTTGCGGCTTGTGTGTTACATCCCTTTTGGTTGTGGGTAAGTTTATCTCTCTGTCTAGTTTAAGGGATTGGATTACATCATCGGTAATATGGAGGCTTGGATTGAAGTTGATGGATAGAGTTAAGTTAGGTTCAGGCGAAGGGTGAAGGTTAGGAGTAAGGTTAGTTGTAGGGGGAGCTGCATGTTCACATCAGATTTGGGGTTAGGATTGGGCTTAACCTTAGGGTAGATATACGGTTAGGGTTAGGGTTTGGTTTAGGGTGAGCCTTAGGTTAGTTTAAGGTTAGGACTCTACAGAATTACACCTAGGCTTAGGGGTACACCTCTTTTTAGGTTTAGACCTAGGGCTAGCTTTTGACCTAAGTTAGGGTTAGGATTAGGGTTGGTTTTAGGATAGGATTTAGGTTTGAGGTTTCATTTTAGTGTAGGGTTATTGGAAGTACATCTGCTCTCCCTGGTTTTCCTTCACGATCACAATATTTCTGAGATTCATAGTTTAAGGAAAATCTTGCTCCTTGCCGGTTTCAAGGCAAAAAGGCGCCACCTGCAGTTGGTTTTTCCGTCAAACTTATGCTCGCTCTTTGAGAACCTTGGGTCTTTGGGAATGCCGTGAGTCCAGCAAGATTTTTCAGTTCAAGTGTGCCCCAAGCAGTGGGTTCTACCTCTGAGCAATACAGCCCGTGGAATTCCTGGGAATCTGGAACCTGCCATGATTTCAGGCTGCGTTTTATTCACACGGAAGAAGCTCCTTCGAGGTTCCCATGCCTCTGTACACTGATGCTTCCAGCAACGTCATGTCTCACAGGTCAATAGTGCTTCTCTGAGTTTCACTGGTCTAGGGTAAAGGGTGAAGCGCCTGGGTTCCCGTGCTTCACTACGGTATGGCCTCAAGATGATGTTTGTAGGCACAGTGGCAAATCCATAGGTGGCAATTCTCTCATATTGTCATTGCGATGGGAAGATTCCTTATTCGCCAGGAAATGTTTTGCCGTGGAAGACGGGTCACCACAGAGCTGTCTCTTTTGTGTTGAGACAAAGTTTCCTGAATGTACCTGCCAGCAGTTGCGTGTCCTCCCTTTCGTTTAAGGTCGATGGAGACGCACGAGTGTAAGGAAAACGGTGAATGGTGGCCGTTCATAACCCAGGATCATGAGAAACCGCAGAGTAAATTTTAGGAACATAGACGTAGGACAGCGGAGAAAACTTCACTCAGGGACTTCAGTGAACTCTCCTTACAATGCTGAGGCCTGACACGCCTAGTGCCTTGGGGCAACCCTGCTCCTGCCCTAGGTGGTTTTGTGGAGCGTGCCTCCCTCAGGTGGTGCCTTTTCTCTCCCAGCAATATTGCTCCGTGAAATTCTGCTGTTGATGAAAACTATTTGCCATGGCTTTGTTGTTTCACCTCCTTGGCTCATCTTTGAAGTACAAATGCTTTTGGACACGGGTGCTGAGTCCTTGAGCTTTCCTTTGTCTTGGCTCAATCAATGCAGATTCCTGTGCTGAATAAGCCATGGACTAGCACAGGTGGGTGCTTGTCCTTATATGGGGCACACGCAGGAATTTCGTTTGTCAAGACCCACCTGGCTTGATCAAGGTTCTTTATTCCTGTGAAAACGATTTTTATCCAAATTCTAGAGGAGCACCAGTGTGCCTCTGGGAGCTACACCCGGGCCTGCTGAACAGAGGCTCCGGAGTTTTCATTTTCTGACTAAAATTCAACACGGAATTTCATGGATCTAAGGAAACCGTGAATTGTGGACCTACCAGATTCTCACATCTTCATTGTCTAATGGAAGCTTAAGTTTCCCAGTCTGATCCGGCTGCCACTTCATTTCTGGCAATGACCATTCAATTGTGGACGTTCAGCCTTCTTCAGAATTCTCTTATAACGGCATGTTCCCGCGCCACATTAAGACCACTCGGTGGAGGTTTATGTGACTCAGGACAACTCTTTATTTCAGGTGACTAGAACAAAGGGAATTCACAGAGGTTGATGATCACTTATTAAAGTCCCGTTTCTCTATGATGCCCACTGATGACACTTCTACATCTGAGGGCAAAGAACTCGTGCAGCATGGTATTCTCAGTTCAGCCACGCCGCCTGCAGTTTCTTCCTTGCAGAAAAATCTTTCCCAGTGTACTTCTTTAAAATGCTGCAAAATAGTGGGACAGAAGATTTCGGTTTAGGGTCAACTTTAAACGGAAATAGGTACAGGCATGTGGGCATGTTTAGAGACAGTGTTAGAGTTCAGGTTAGAGTGACGGCTGCGTGAGGATTTGGGTTAGGGTAAGGTTGTGGATCAAATGTAGGGTGAGTGTGAGGTTGAAGGTAAGAGTAGGGTTTAGTGCTTAAGGATAAATGAACCTATTGTCTCATTTAGGCTTATGGTAAACTTGACTGTTTAGGTATGGGTTGGGGTTAATATTTGTGTGAGGGTTAGAAAGTGTGCGAGGTTAAGAGTTGGGGTCAGGCTTGCGGCTTGTGTGTTACATCCGTTTTGGTTGTGGATAAGTTTATCTCTCTGTCTAGTTTAAGGGATTGGATTACATCATCGGTAATATGGAGGCTTGGATTGAAGTTGATGGATAGAGTTAAGTTAGGTTCAGGCGAAGGGTGAAGGTTAGGAGTAAGGTTAGTTGTAGGGGGAGCTGCATGTTCACATCAGATTTGGGGTTAGGATTGGGCTTAACCTTAGGGTAGATATACGGTTAGGGTTAGGGTTTGGTTTAGGGTGAGCCTTAGGTTAGTTTAAGGTTAGGAGTCTACAGAATTACACCTAGGCTTAGGGTTACACCTCTTTTTAGTTTTAGACCTAGGGCTAGCTTTTGACCTAGGTTAGGGTTAGGATTAGGGTTGGTTTTAGGATAGGATTTAGGTTTGAGGTTTCATTTTAGTGTAGGGTTATTGGAAGTACATCTGCTCTCCCTGGTTTTCCTTCACGATCACAATATTTCTGAGATTCATAGTTTAAGGAAAATCTTGCTCCTTGCCGGTTTCAAGGCAAAAAGGCGCCACCTGCAGTTGGTTTTTCCGTCAAACTTAGGCTCGCTCTTTGAGAACCTTGGGTCTTTGGGAATGCCGTGAGTCCAGCAAGATTTTTCAGTTCAAGTGTGCCCCAAGCAGTGGGTTCTACCTCTGAGCAATACAGCCCGTGGAATTCCTGGGAATCTGGAACATGCCATGATTTCAGGCTGCGTTTTATTCACACGGAAGAAGCTCCTTCGAGGTTCCCATGCCTCTGTACACTGATGCTTCCAGCAACGTCATGTCTCACAGGTCAATAGTGCTTCTCTGAGTTTCACTGGTCTAGGGTAAAGGGTGAAGCGCCTGGGTTCCCGTGCTTCACTACGGTATGGCCTCAAGATGATGTTTGTAGGCACAGCGGCAAATCCATCGGTGGCAATTCTCTCATATTGTCATTGCGATGGGAAGATTCCTTATTCGCCAGGAAATGTTTTGCCGTGGAAGACGGGTCACCACAGAGCTGTCTCTTTTGTGTTGAGACAAAGTTTGCTGAATGTACCTGCCAGCAGTTGCGTGTCCTCCCTTTCGTTTAAGGTCGATGGAGACGCACGAGTGTAAGGAGAACGGTGAATGGTGGCCGTTCATAACCCAGGATCATGAGAAACCGCAGAGTAATATTTAGGAACATAGACGTAGGACAGCGGAGAAAACTTCACTCAGGGACTTCAGTGAACTCTCCTTACAATGCTGAGGCCTGACACGCCTAGTGCCTTGGGGCAACCCGGCTCCTGCCCTAGGTGGTTTTGTGGAGCGTGCCTCCCTCAGGTGGTGCCTTTTCTCTCCCAGCAATATTGCTCCGTGAAATTCTGCTGTTGATGAAAACTATTTGCCATGGCTTTGTTGTTTCACCTCCTTGGCTCATCTTTGAAGTACAAATGCTTTTCCGACACGGGTGCTGAGTCCTTGAGCTTTCCTTTGTCTTGGCTCAATCAATGCAGATTCCTGTGCTGAATAAGCCATGGACTAGCACAGGTGGGTGCTTGTCCTTATATGGGGCACACGCAGGAATTTCGTTTGTCAAGACCCACCTGGCTTGATCAAGGTTCTTTATTCCTGTGAAAACGATTTTTATCCAAATTCTAGAGGAGCACCAGTGTGCCTCTGGGAGCTACACCCGGGCCTGCTGAACAGAGGCTCCGGAGTTTTCATTTTCTGACTAAAATTCAACACGGAATTTCATGGATCTAAGGAAACCGTGAATTGTGGACCTACCAGATTCTCACATCTTCATTGTCTAATGGAAGCTTAAGTTTCCCAGTCTGATCCGGCTGCCACTTCATTTCTGGCAATGACCATTCAATTGTGGACGTTCAGCCTTCTTCAGAATTCTCTTATAACGGCATGTTCCCGCGCCACATTAAGACCACTCGGTGGAGGTTTATGTGACTCAGGGCAACTCTTTATTTCAGGTGACTAGAACAAAGGGAATTCACAGAGGTTGATGATCACTTATTAAAGTCCCGTTTCTCTATGATGCCCACTGATGACACTTCTACATCTGAGGGCAAAGAACTCGTGCAGCATGGTATTCTCAGTTCAGCCACGCCGCCTGCAGTTTCTTCCTTGCAGAAAAATCTTTCCCAGTGTACTTCTTTAAAATGCTGCAAAATAGTGGGACAGAAGATTTCGGTTTAGGGTCAACTTTAAACGGAAATAGGTACAGGCATGTGGGCATGTTTAGAGACAGTGTTAGAGTTCAGGTTAGAGTGACGGCTGCGTGAGGATTTGGGTTAGGGTAAGGTTGTGGATCAAATGTAGGGTGAGTGTGAGGTTGAAGGTAAGAGTAGGGTTTAGTGCTTAAGGATAAATGAACCTATTGTCTCATTTAGGCTTATGGTAAACTTGACTGTTTAGGTATGGGTTGGGGTTAATATTTGTGTGATGGTTAGAAAGTGTGCGAGGTTAAGAGTTGGGGTCAGGCTTGCGGCTTGTGTGTTACATCCCTTTTGGTTGTGGGTAAGTTTATCTCTCTGTCTAGTTTAAGGGATTGGATTACATCATCGGTAATATGGAGGCTTGGATTGAAGTTGATGGATAGAGTTAAGTTAGGTTCAGGCGAAGGGTGAAGGTTAGGAGTAAGGTTAGTTGTAGGGGGAGCTGCATGTTCACATCAGATTTGGGGTTAGGATTGGGCTTAACCTTAGGGTAGATATACGGTTAGGGTTAGGGTTTGGTTTAGGGTGAGCCTTAGGTTAGTTTAAGGTTAGGACTCTACAGAATTACACCTAGGCTTAGGGGTACACCTCTTTTTAGGTTTAGACCTAGGGCTAGCTTTTGACCTAAGTTAGGGTTAGGATTAGGGTTGGTTTTAGGATAGGATTTAGGTTTGAGGTTTCATTTTAGTGTAGGGTTATTGGAAGTACATCTGCTCTCCCTGGTTTTCCTTCACGATCACAATATTTCTGAGATTCATAGTTTAAGGAAAATCTTGCTCCTTGCCGGTTTCAAGGCAAAAAGGCGCCACCTGCAGTTGGTTTTTCCGTCAAACTTATGCTCGCTCTTTGAGAACCTTGGGTCTTTGGGAATGCCGTGAGTCCAGCAAGATTTTTCAGTTCAAGTGTGCCCCAAGCAGTGGGTTCTACCTCTGAGCAATACAGCCCGTGGAATTCCTGGGAATCTGGAACCTGCCATGATTTCAGGCTGCGTTTTATTCACACGGAAGAAGCTCCTTCGAGGTTCCCATGCCTCTGTACACTGATGCTTCCAGCAACGTCATGTCTCACAGGTCAATAGTGCTTCTCTGAGTTTCACTGGTCTAGGGTAAAGGGTGAAGCGCCTGGGTTCCCGTGCTTCACTACGGTATGGCCTCAAGATGATGTTTGTAGGCACAGTGGCAAATCCATAGGTGGCAATTCTCTCATATTGTCATTGCGATGGGAAGATTCCTTATTCGCCAGGAAATGTTTTGCCGTGGAAGACGGGTCACCACAGAGCTGTCTCTTTTGTGTTGAGACAAAGTTTCCTGAATGTACCTGCCAGCAGTTGCGTGTCCTCCCTTTCGTTTAAGGTCGATGGAGACGCACAAGTGTAAGGAAAACGGTGAATGGTGGCCGTTCATAACCCAGGATCATGAGAAACCGCAGAGTAAATTTTAGGAACATAGACGTAGGACAGCGGAGAAAACTTCACTCAGGGACTTCAGTGAACTCTCCTTACAATGCTGAGGCCTGACACGCCTAGTGCCTTGGGGCAACCCTGCTCCTGCCCTAGGTGGTTTTGTGGAGCGTGCCTCCCTCAGGTGGTGCCTTTTCTCTCCCAGCAATATTGCTCCGTGAAATTCTGCTGTTGATGAAAACTATTTGCCATGGCTTTGTTGTTTCACCTCCTTGGCTCATCTTTGAAGTACAAATGCTTTTGGACACGGGTGCTGAGTCCTTGAGCTTTCCTTTGTCTTGGCTCAATCAATGCAGATTCCTGTGCTGAATAAGCCATGGACTAGCACAGGTGGGTGCTTGTCCTTATATGGGGCACACGCAGGAATTTCGTTTGTCAAGACCCACCTGGCTTGATCAAGGTTCTTTATTCCTGTGAAAACGATTTTTATCCAAATTCTAGAGGAGCACCAGTGTGCCTCTGGGAGCTACACCCGGGCCTGCTGAACAGAGGCTCCGGAGTTTTCATTTTCTGACTAAAATTCAACACGGAATTTCATGGATCTAAGGAAACCGTGAATTGTGGACCTACCAGATTCTCACATCTTCATTGTCTAATGGAAGCTTAAGTTTCCCAGTCTGATCCGGCTGCCACTTCATTTCTGGCAATGACCATTCAATTGTGGACGTTCAGCCTTCTTCAGAATTCTCTTATAACGGCATGTTCCCGCGCCACATTAAGACCACTCGGTGGAGGTTTATGTGACTCAGGACAACTCTTTATTTCAGGTGACTAGAACAAAGGGAATTCACAGAGGTTGATGATCACTTATTAAAGTCCCGTTTCTCTATGATGCCCACTGATGACACTTCTACATCTGAGGGCAAAGAACTCGTGCAGCATGGTATTCTCAGTTCAGCCACGCCGCCTGCAGTTTCTTCCTTGCAGAAAAATCTTTCCCAGTGTACTTCTTTAAAATGCTGCAAAATAGTGGGACAGAAGATTTCGGTTTAGGGTCAACTTTAAACGGAAATAGGTACAGGCATGTGGGCATGTTTAGAGACAGTGTTAGAGTTCAGGTTAGAGTGACGGCTGCGTGAGGATTTGGGTTAGGGTAAGGTTGTGGATCAAATGTAGGGTGAGTGTGAGGTTGAAGGTAAGAGTAGGGTTTAGTGCTTAAGGATAAATGAACCTATTGTCTCATTTAGGCTTATGGTAAACTTGACTGTTTAGGTATGGGTTGGGGTTAATATTTGTGTGAGGGTTAGAAAGTGTGCGAGGTTAAGAGTTGGGGTCAGGCTTGCGGCTTGTGTGTTACATCCGTTTTGGTTGTGGATAAGTTTATCTCTCTGTCTAGTTTAAGGGATTGGATTACATCATCGGTAATATGGAGGCTTGGATTGAAGTTGATGGATAGAGTTAAGTTAGGTTCAGGCGAAGGGTGAAGGTTAGGAGTAAGGTTAGTTGTAGGGGGAGCTGCATGTTCACATCAGATTTGGGGTTAGGATTGGGCTTAACCTTAGGGTAGATATAGGGTTAGGGTTAGGGTTTGGTTTAGGGTGAGCCTTAGGTTAGTTTAAGGTTAGGAGTCTACAGAATTACACCTAGGCTTAGGGTTACACCTCTTTTTAGGTTTAGACCTAGGGCTAGCTTTTGACCTAGGTTAGGGTTAGGATTAGGGTTGGTTTTAGGATAGGATTTAGGTTTGAGGTTTCATTTTAGTGTAGGGTTATTGGAAGTACATCTGCTCTCCCTGGTTTTCCTTCACGATCACAATATTTCTGAGATTCATGGTTTAAGGAAAATCTTGCTCCTTGCCGGTTTCAAGGCAAAAAGGCGCCACCTGCAGTTGGTTTTTCCGTCAAACTTATGCTCGCTCTTTGAGAACCTTGGGTCTTTGGGAATGCCGTGAGTCCAGCAAGATTTTTCAGTTCAAGTGTGCCCCAAGCAGTGGGTTCTACCTCTGAGCAATACAGCGCGTGGAATTCCTGAGAATCTGGAACCTGCCATGAAGTTCAGCCTGCGTTTTATTCACACGGAAGAAGCTCCTTCGAGGTTCCCATGCCTCTGTACAGTGATGCTTCCAGCAACGTCATGTCTCACAGGTCAATAGTGCTTCTCTGAGTTTCACTGGTCTAGGGTAAAGGGTGAAGCGCCTGGGTTCCCGTGCTTCACTACGGTATGGCCTCAAGATGATGTTTGTAGGCACAGCGGCAAATCCATCGGTGGCAATTCTCTCATATTGTCATTGCGATGGGAAGATTCCTTATTGGCCAGGAAATGTTTTGCCGTGGAAGACGGGTCGCCACAGAGCTGTCTCTTTTGTGTTGAGACAAAGTTTGCTGAATTTACCTGCCAGCAGTTGCGTGTCCTCCCTTTCGTTTAAGGTCGATGGAGACGCACGAGTGTAAGGAGAACGGTGAATGGTGGCCGTTCATAACCCAGGATCATGAGAAACCGCAGAGTAAATTTTAGGAACGTAGACGTAGGACAGCGGAGAAAACTTCACTCAGGGACTTCAGTGAACTCTCCTTACAATGCTGAGGCCTGACACGCCTAGTGCCTTGGGGCAACCCGGCTCCTGCCCTAGGTGGTTTTGTGGAGCGTGCCTCCCTCAGGTGGTGCCTTTTCTCTCCCAGCAATATTGCTCCGTGAAATTCTGCTGTTGATGAAAACTATTTGCCATGGCTTTGTTGTTTCACCTCCTTGGCTCATCTTTGAAGTACAAATGCTTTTCCAACACGGGTGCTGAGTCCTTGAGCTTTCCTTTGTCTTGGCTCAATCAATGCAGATTCCTGTGCTGAATAAGCCATGGACTAGCACAGGTGGGTGCTTGTCCTTATATGGGGCACACGCAGGAATTTCGTTTGTCAAGACCCACCTGGCTTGATCAAGGTTCTTTATTCCTGTGAAAACGATTTTTATCCAAATTCTAGAGGAGCACCAGTGTGCCTCTGGGAGCTACACCCGGGCCTGCTGAACAGAGGCTCCGGAGTTTTCATTTTCTGACTAAAATTCAACACGGAATTTCATGGATCTAAGGAAACCGTGAATTGTGGACCTACCAGATTCTCACATCTTCATTGTCTAATGGAAGCTTAAGTTTCCCAGTCTGATCCGGCTGCCACTTCATTTCTGGCAATGACCATTCAATTGTGGACGTTCAGCCTTCTTCAGAATTCTCTTATAACGGCATGTTCCCGCGCCACATTAAGACCACTCGGTGGAGGTTTATGTGACTCAGGACAACTCTTTATTTCAGGTGACTAGAACAAAGGGAATTCACAGAGGTTGATGATCACTTATTAAAGTCCCGTTTCTCTATGATGCCCACTGATGACACTTCTACATCTGAGGGCAAAGAACTCGTGCAGCATGATATTCTCAGTTCAGCCACGCCGCCTGCAGTTTCTTCCTTGCAGAAAAATCTTTGCCAGTGTACTTCTTTAAAATGCTGCAAAATAGTGGGACAGAAGATTTCGGTTTAGGGTCAACTTTAAACGGAAATAGGTACAGGCATGTGGGCAAGTTTAGAGACAGTGTTAGAGTTCAGGTTAGAGTGACGGCTGCGTGAGGATTTGGGTTAGGGTAAGGTTGTGGATCAAATGTAGGGTGAGTGTGAGGTTGAAGGTAAGAGTAGGGTTTAGTGCTTAAGGATAAATGAACCTATTGTCTCATTTAGGCTTATGGTAAACTTGACTGTTTAGGTATGGGTTGGGGTTAATATTTGTGTGAGGGTTAGAAAGTGTGCGAGGTTAAGAGTTGGGGTCAGGCTTGCGGCTTGTGTGTTACATCCGTTTTGGTTGTGGATAAGTTTATCTCTCTGTCTAGTTTAAGGGATTGGATTACATTAACGGTGATATGGAGGCTTGGATTGAAGTTGATGGATAGAGTTAAGTTAGGTTCAGGCGAAGGGTGAAGGTTAGGAGTAAGGTTAGTTGTAGGGGGAGCTGCATGTTCACATCACATTTGGGGTTAGGATTAGGCTTAGCCTTAGCATAGACATACGGTTAAGGTTAGGGCTTGGTTTAGGGTGAGCCTTAGGTTAGGGTTCAGTTTAAGGTTAGGAGACTACAGAATTACACCTAGGCTTAGGGTTACACCTCTTTTTAGGTTTAGACCTAGGGCTAGCTTTAGACCTAGGTTAGGGTTAGGATTAGGGTAGGTTTTAGGATAGGATTTAGGTTTGAGGTTTCATTTTAGTGTAGGGTTATTGGAAGTACATCTGCTCTCCCTGGTTTTCCTTCACGATCACAATATTTCTGAGATTCATAGTTTAAGGAAAATCTTGCTCCTTGCCGGTTTCAAGGCAAAAAGGCGCCACCTGCAGTTGGTTTTTCCGTCAAACTTATGCTCGCTCTTTGAGAACCTTGGGTCTTTGGGAATGCCGTGAGTCCAGCAAGATTTTTCAGTTCAAGTGTGCCCCAAGCAGTGGGTTCTACCTCTGAGCAATACAGCCCGTGGAATTCCTGGGAATCTGGAACCTGCCATGAAGTTCAGGCTGCGTTTTATTCACACGGAAGAAGCTCCTTCGAGGTTCCCATGCCTCTGTACACTGATGCTTCCAGCAACGTCATGTCTCACAGGTCAATAGTGCTTCTCTGAGTTTCACTGGTCTAGGGTAAAGGGTGAAGCGCCTGGGTTCCCGTGCTTCACTACGGTATGGCCTCAAGATGATGTTTGTAGGCACAGCGGCAAATCCATCGGTGGCAATTCTCTCATATTGTCATTGCGATGGGAAGATTCCTTATTGGCCAGGAAATGTTTTGCCGTGGAAGACGGGTCACCACAGAGCTGTCTCTTTTGTGTTGAGACAAAGTTTGCTGAATTTACCTGCCAGCAGTTGCGTGTCCTCCCTTTCGTTTAAGGTCGATGGAGACGCACGAGTGTAAGGAGAACGGTGAATGGTGGCCGTTCATAACCCAGGATCATGAGAAACCGCAGAGTAAATTTTAGGAACGTAGACGTAGGACAGCGGAGAAAACTTCACTCAGGGACTTCAGTGAACTCTCCTTACAATGCTGAGGCCTGACACGCCTAGTGCCTTGGGGCAACCCGGCTCCTGCCCTAGGTGGTTTTGTGGAGCGTGCCTCCCTCAGGTGGTGCCTTTTCTCTCCCAGCAATATTGCTCCGTGAAATTCTGCTGTTGATGAAAACTATTTGCCATGGCTTTGTTGTTTCACCTCCTTGGCTCATCTTTGAAGTACAAATGCTTTTCCGACACAGGTGCTGAGTCCTTGAGCTTTCCTTTGTCTTGGCTCAATCAGTGCAGATTCCTGTGCTGAATAAGCCATGGACTAGCACAGGTGGGTGCTTGTCCTTATATGGGGCACACGCAGGAATTTCGTTTGTCAAGACCCACCTGGCTTGATCAAGGTTCTTTATTCCTGTGAAAACGATTTTTATCCAAATTCTAGAGGAGCACCAGTGTGCCTGTGGAAGCTACACCCGGGCCTGCTGAACAGAGGCTCCGGAGTTTTCATTTTCTGACAAAAATTCAACACGGAATTTCATGGATCTAAGGAAACCGAGAATTGTGGACCTACCAGATTCTCACATCTTCATTGTCTAATGGAAGCTTAAGTTTCCCAGTCTGATCCGGCTGCCACTTCATTTCTGGCAATGACAATTCAATTGTGGACGTTCAGCCTTCTTCAGAATTCTCTTATAACGGCATGTTCCCGCGCCACATTAAGACCACTCGGTGGAGGTTTATGTGACTCAGGACAACTCTTTATTTCAGATGACTAGAACAAAGGGAATTCACAGAGGTTGATGATCACTTATTAAAGTCCCGTTTCTCTATGATGCCCACTGATGACACTTCTACATCTGAGGGCAAAGAACCCGTGCAGCATGATATTCTCAGTTCAGCCACGCCGTCTGCAGTTTCTTCCTTGCAGAAAAATCTTTCCCAGTGTACTTCTTTAAAATGCTGCAAAATAGTGGGACCGAAGATTTCGGTTTAGGGTCAACTTTAAACGGAAATAGGTACAGGCATGTAGGCATGTTTAGAGACAGTGTTAGAGTTCAGGTTAGAGTGACGGCTGCGTGAGGATTTGGGTTAGGGTAAGGTTGTGGATCAAATGTAGGGTGAGTGTGAGGTTGAAGGTAAGAGTAGGGTTTAGTGCTTAAGGATAAATGAACCTATTGTCTCATTTAGGCTTATGGTAAACTTGACTGTTTAGGTATGGGTTGGGGTTAATATTTGTGTGAGGGTTAGAAAGTGTGCGAGGTTAAGAGTTGGGGTCAGGCTTGCGGCTTGTGTGTTACATCCGTTTTGGTTGTGGATAAGTTTATCTCTCCGTCTAGTTTAAGGGATTGGATTACATTAACGGTGATATGGAGGCTTGGATTGAAGTTGATGGATAGAGTTAAGTTAGGTTCAGGCGAAGGGTGAAGGTTAGGAGTAAGGTTAGTTGTAGGGGGAGCTGCATGTTCACATCAGATTTGGGGTTAGGATTAGGCTTAGCCTTAGCATAGACATACGGTTAAGGTTAGGGCTTGGTTTAGGGTGAGCCTTAGGTTAGGGTTCAGTTTAAGGTTAGGAGTCTACAGAATTACACCTAGGCTTAGGGTTACACCTCTTTTTAGGTTTAGACCTAGGGCTAGCTTTTGACCTAGGTTAGGGTTAGGATTAGGGTTGGTTTTAGGATAGGATTTAGGTTTGAGGTTTCATTTTAGTGTAGGGTTATTGGAAGTACATCTGCTCTCCCTGGTTTTCCTTCACGATCACAATATTTCTGAGATTCATGGTTTAAGGAAAATCTTGCTCCTTGCCGGTTTCAAGGCAAAAAGGCGCCACCTGCAGTTGGTTTTTCCGTCAAACTTATGCTCGCTCTTTGAGAACCTTGGGTCTTTGGGAATGCCGTGAGTCCAGCAAGATTTTTCAGTTCAAGTGTGCCCCAAGCAGTGGGTTCTACCTCTGAGCAATACAGCCCGTGGAATTCCTGAGAATCTGGAACCTGCCATGAAGTTCAGCCTGCGTTTTATTCACACGGAAGAAGCTCCTTCGAGGTTCCCATGCCTCTGTACACTGATGCTTCCAGCAACGTCATGTCTCACAGGTCAATAGTGCTTCTCTGAGTTTCACTGGTCTAGGGTAAAGGGTGAAGCGCCTGGGTTCCCGTGCTTCACTACTGTATGGCCTCAAGATGATGTTTGTAGGCACAGCGGCAAATCCATCGGTGGCAATTCTCTCATATTGTCATTGCGATGGGAAGATTCCTTATTCGCCAGGAAATGTTTTGCCGTGGAAGACGGGTCACCACAGAGCTGTCTCTTTTGTGTTGAGACAAAGTTTGCTGAATTTACCTGCCAGCAGTTGCGTGTCCTCCCTTTCTTTTAAGGTCGATGGAGACGCACGAGTGTAAGGAGAACGGTGAATGGTGGCCGTTCATAACCCAGGATCATGAGAAACCGCAGAGTAAATTTTAGGAACGTAGACGTAGGACAGCGGAGAAAACTTCACTCAGGGACTTCAGTGAACTCTCCTTACAATGCTGAGGCGTGACACGCCTAGTGCCTGGGGGCAACCCGGCTCCTGCCCTAGGTGGTTTTGTGGAGCGTGCCTCCCTCAGGTGGTGCCTTTTCTCTCCCAGGAATATTGCTCCGTGAAATTCTGCTGTTGATGAAAACTATTTGCCATGGCTTTGTTGTTTCACCTCCTTGGCTCATCTTTGAAGTACAAATGCTTTTGGACACGGGTGCTGAGTCCTTGAGCTTTCCTTTGTCTTGGCTCAATCAATGCAGATTCCTGTGCTGAATAAGCCATGGACTAGCACAGGTGGGTGCTTGTCCTTATATGGGGCACACGCAGGAATTTCGTTTGTCAAGACCCACCTGGCTTGATCAAGGTTCTTTATTCCCCTGAAAACTATTTTTATCCAAATTCTAGAGGAGCACCAGTGTGCCTCTGGGAGCTACACCCGGGCCTGCTGAACAGAGGCTCCGGAGTTTTCATTTTCTGACTAAAATTCAACATGGAATTTCATGGATCTAAGGAAACCGTGAATTGTGGACCTACCAGATTCTCACATCTTCATTGTCTAATGGAAGCTTAAGTTTCCCAGTCTGATCCGGCTGCCACTTCATTTCTGGCAATGACCATTCAATTGTGGACGTTCAGCCTTCTTCAGAATTCTCTTATAACGGCATGTTCCCGCGCCACATTAAGACCACTCGGTGGAGGTTTATGTGACTCAGGACAACTCTTTATTTCAGGTGACTAGAACAAAGGGAATTCACAGAGGTTGATGATCACTTATTAAAGTCCCGTTTCTCTATGATGCCCACTGATGACACTTCTACATCTGAGGGCAAAGAACTCGTGCAGCATGATATTCTCAGTTCAGCCACGCCGCCTACAGTTTCTTCCTTGCAGAAAAATCTTTCCCAGTGTACTTCTTTAAAATGCTGCAAAATAGTGGGACAGAAGATTTCGGTTTAGGGTCAACTTTAAACGGAAATAGGTACAGGCATGTGGGCATGTTTAGAGACAGTGTTAGAGTTCAGGTTAGACTGACGGCTGCGTGAGGATTTGGGTTAGGGTAAGGTTGTGGATCAAATGTAGGGTGAGTGTGAGGTTGAAGGTAAGAGTAGGGTTTAGTGCTTAAGGATAAATGAACCTATTGTCTCATTTAGGCTTATGGTAAACTTGACTGTTTAGGTATGGGTTGGGGTTAATATTTGTGTGAGGGTTAGAAAGTGTGCGAGGTTAAGAGTTGGGGTCAGGCTTGCGGCTTGTGTGTTACATCCGTTTTGGTTGTGGATAAGTTTATCTCTCTGTCTAGTTTAAGGGATTGGATTACATTAACGGTGATATGGAGGCTTGGATTGAAGTTGATGGATAGAGTTAAGTTAGGTTCAGGCGAAGGGTGAAGGTTAGGAGTAAGGTTAGTTGTAGGGGGAGCTGCATGTTCACATCAGATTTGGGGTTAGGATTAGGCTTAGCCTTAGCATAGACATACGGTTAAGGTTAGGGCTTGGTTTAGGGTGAGCCTTAGGTTAGGGTTCAGTTTAAGGTTAGGAGTCTACAGAATTACACCTAGGCTTAGGGTTACACCTCTTTTTAGGTTTAGACCTAGGGCTAGCTTTTGACCTAGGTTAGGGTTAGGATTAGGGTTGGTTTTAGGATAGGATTTAGGTTTGAGGTTTCATTTTTGTGTAGGGTTATTGGAAGTACTTCTGCTCTCCCTGGTTTTCCTTCACGATCACAATATTTCTGAGATTCATGGTTTAAGGAAAATCTTGCTCCTTGCCGGTTTCAAGGCAAAAAGGCGCCACCTGCAGTTGGTTTTTCCGTCAAACTTATGCTCGCTCTTTGAGAACCTTGGGTCTTTGGGAATGCCGTGAGTCCAGCAAGATTTTTCAGTTCAAGTGTGCCCCAAGCAGTGGGTTCTACCTCTGAGCAATACAGCCCGTGGAATTCCTGAGAATCTGGAACCTGCCATGAAGTTCAGCCTGCGTTTTATTCACACGGAAGAAGCTCCTTCGAGGTTCCCATGCCTCTGTACACTGATGCTTCCAGCAACGTCATGTCTCACAGGTCAATAGTGCTTCTCTGAGTTTCACTGGTCTAGGGTAAAGGGTGAAGCGCCTGGGTTCCCGTGCTTCACTACTGTATGGCCTGAAGATGATGTTTGTAGGCACAGCGGCAAATCCATCGGTGGCAATTCTCTCATATTGTCATTGCGATGGGAAGATTCCTTATTCGCCAGGAAATGTTTTGCCGTGGAAGACGGGTCACCACAGAGCTGTCTCTTTTGTGTTGAGACAAAGTTTGCTGAATTTACCTGCCAGCAGTTGCGTGTCCTCCCTTTCTTTTAAGGTCGATGGAGACGCACGAGTGTAAGGAGAACGGTGAATGGTGGCCGTTCATAACCCAGGATCATGCGAAACCGCAGAGTAAATTTTAGGAACGTAGACGTAGGACAGCGGAGAAAACTTCACTCAGGGACTTCAGTGAACTCTCCTTACAATGCTGAGGCGTGACACGCCTAGTGCCTGGGGGCAACCCGGCTCCTGCCCTAGGTGGTTTTGTGGAGCGTGCCTCCCTCAGGTGGTGCCTTTTCTCTCCCAGGAATATTGCTCCGTGAAATTCTGCTGTTGATGAAAACTATTTGCCATGGCTTTGTTGTTTCACCTCCTTGGCTCATCTTTGAAGTACAAATGCTTTTCCACACGGGTGCTGAGTCCTTGAGCTTTCCTTTGTCTTGGCTCAATCAATGCAGATTCCTGTGCTGAATAAGCCATGGACTAGCACAGGTGGGTGCTTGTCCTTATATGGGGCACACGCAGGAATTTCGTTTGTCAAGACCCACCTGGCTTGATCAAGATTCTTTATTCCTGTGAAAACGATTTTTATCCAAATTCTAGAGGAGCACCAGTGTGCCTCTGGGAGCTACACCCGGGCCTGCTGAACAGAGGCTCCGGAGTTTTCATTTTCTGACTAAAATTCAACATGGAATTTCATGGATCTAAGGAAACCGTGAATTGTGGACCTACCAGATTCTCACATCTTCATTGTCTAATGGAAGCTTAAGTTTCCCAGTCTGATCCGGCTGCCACTTCATTTCTGGCAATGACCATTCAATTGTGGACGTTCAACCTTCTTCAGAATTCTCTTATAACGGCATGTTCCCGCGCCACATTAAGACCACTCGGTGGAGGTTTATGTGACTCAGGACAACTCTTTATTTCAGGTGACTAGAACAAAGGGAATTCACAGAGGTTGATGATCACTTATTAAAGTCCCGTTTCTCTATGATGCCCACTGATGACACTTCTACATCTGAGGGCAAAGAACTCGTGCAGCATGATATTCTCAGTTCAGCCACGCCGCCTGCAGTTTCTTCCTTGCAGAAAAATCTTTCCCAGTGTACTTCTTTAAAATGCTGCAAAATAGTGGGACAGAAGATTTCGGTTTAGGGTCAACTTTAAACGGAAATAGGTACAGGCATGTGGGCATGTTTAGAGACAGTGTTAGAGTTCAGGTTAGAGTGACGGCTGCGTGAGGATTTGGGTTATGGTAAGGTTGTGGATCAAATGTAGGGTGAGTGTGAGGTTGAAGGTAAGAGTAGGGTTTAGTGCTTAAGGATAAATGAACCTATTGTCTCATTTAGGCTTATGGTAAACTTGACTGTTTAGGTATGGGTTGGGGTTAATATTTGTGTGAGGGTTAGAAAGTGTGCGAGGTTAAGAGTTGGGGTCAGGCTTGCGGCTTGTGTGTTACATCCGTTTTGGTTGTAGATAAGTTTATCTCTCTGTCTAGTTTAAGGGATTGGATTACATTAACGGTGATATGGAGGCTTGGATTGAAGTTGATGGATAGAGTTAAGTTAGGTTCAGGCGAAGGGTGAAGGTTAGGAGTAAGGTTAGTTGTAGGGGGATCTGCATGTTCACATCAGATTTGGGGTTAGGATTAGGCTTAGCCTTAGCATAGACATACGGTTAAGGTTAGGGCTTGGTTTAGGGTGAGCCTTAGGTTAGGGTTCAGTTTAAGGTTAGGAGTCTACAGAATTACACCTAGGCTTAGGGTTACACCTCTTTTTAGGTTTAGACCTAGGGCTAGCTTTTGACCTAGGTTAGGGTTAGGATTAGGGTTGGTTTTAGGATAGGATTTAGGTTTGAGGTTTCATTTTAGTGTAGGGTTATTGGAAGTACATCTGCTCTCCCTGGTTTTCCTTCAAGATCACAATATTTCTGAGATTCATGGTTTAAGGAATATCTTGCTCCTTGCCGGTTTCAAGGCAAAAAGGCGCCACCTGCAGTTGGTTTTTCCGTCAAACTTATGCTCGCTCTTTGAGAACCTTGGGTCTTTGGGAATGCCGTGAGTCCAGCAAGATTTTTCAGTTCAAGTGTGCCCCAAGCAGTGGGTTCTACCTCTGAGCAATACAGCCCGTGGAATTCCTGAGAATCTGGAACCTGCCATGAAGTTCAGGCTGCGTTTTATTCACACGGAAGAAGCTCCTTCGAGGTTCCCATGCCTCTGTACACTGATGCTTCCAGCAACGTCATGTCTCACAGGTCAATAGTGCTTCTCTGAGTTTCACTGGTCTAGGGTAAAGGGTGAAGCGCCTGGGTTCCCGTGCTTCACTACTGTATGGCCTCAAGATGATGTTTGTAGGCACAGCGGCAAATCCATCAGTGGCAATTCTCTCATATTGTCATTGCGATGGGAAGATTCCTTATTCGCCAGGAAATGTTTTGCCGTGGAAGACAGGTCACCACAGAGCTGTCTCTTTTGTGTTGAGACAAAGTTTGCTGAATTTCCCTGCCAGCAGTTGCGTGTCCTCCCTTTCTTTTAAGGTCGATGGAGACGCACGAGTGTAAGGAGAACGGTGAATGGTGGCCGTTCATAACCCAGGATCATGAGAAACCGCAGAGTAAATTTTAGGAACGTGGACGTAGGACAGCGGAGAAAACTTCACTCAGGGACTTCAGTGAACTCTCCTTACAATGCTGAGGCCTGACACGCCTAGTGCCTGGGGGCAACCCGGCTCCTGCCCTAGGTGGTTTTGTGGAGCATGCCTCCCTCAGGTGGTGCCTTTTCTCTCCCAGCAATATTGCTCCGTGAAATTCTGCTGTTGATGAAAACTATTTGCCATGGCTTTGTTGTTTCACCTCCTTGGCTCATCTTTGAAGTACAAATGCTTTTCCACACGGGTGCTGAGTCCTTGAGCTTTCCTTTGTCTTGGCTCAATCAATGCAGATTCCTGTGCTGAATAAGCCATGGACAAGCACAGGTGGGTGCTTGTCCTTATATGGGGCACACGCAGGAATTTCGTTTGTCAAGACCCACCTGGCTTGATCAAGATTCTTTATTCCTGTGAAAACGATTTTTATCCAAATTCTAGAGGAGCACCAGTGTGCCTCTGGGAGCTACACCCGGGCCTGCTGAACAGAGGCTCCGGAGTTTTCATTTTCTGACTAAAATTCAACACGGAATTTCATGGATCTAAGGAAACCGTGAATTGTGGACCTACCAGATTCTCACATCTTCATTGTCTGATGGAAGCTTAAGTTTCCCAGTCTGATCCGGCTGCCACTTCATTTCTGGCAATGACCATTCAATTGTGGACGTTCAGCCTTCTTCAGAATTCTCTTATAACGGCATGTTCCCGCGCCACATTAAGACCACTCGGTGGAGGTTTATGTGACTCAGGACAACTCTTTATTTCAGGTGACTAGAACAAAGGGAATTCACAGAGGTTGATGATCACTTATTAAAGTCCCGATTCTCTATGATGCCCACTGATGACACTTCTACATCTAAGGGCAAAGAACTCGTGCAGCATGATATTCTCAGTTCAGCCACGCCGCCTGCAGTTTCTTCCTTGCAGAAAAATCTTTCCCAGTGTACTTCTTGAAAATGCTGCAAAATAGTGGGACAGAAGATTTCGGTTTAGGGTCAACTTTAAACGGAAATAGGTACAGGCATGTGGGCATGTTTAGAGACAGTGTTAGAGTTCAGGTTAGAGTGACGGCTGCGTGAGGATTTGGGTTAGGTTAAGGTTGTGGATCAAATGTAGGGTGAGTGTGAGGTTGAAGGTAAGAGTAGGGTTTAGTGCTTAAGGATAAATGAACCTATTGTCTCATTTAGGCTTATAGTAAACTTGACTGTTTAGGTATGGGTTGGGGTTAATATTTGTGTGAGGGTTAGAAAGTGTGCGAGGTTAAGAGTTGGGGTCAGGCTTGGGGCTTGTGTGTTACATCCGTTTTGGTTGTGGATAAGTTTATCTCTCTGTCTAGTTTAAGGGATTGGATTACATTAACGGTGATATGGAGGCTTGGATTGAAGTTGATGGATAGAGTTAAGTTAGGTTCAGGCGAAGGGTGAAGGTTAGGAGTAAGGTTAGTTGTAGGGGGAGCTGCATGTTCACATCAGATTTGGGGTTAGGATTAGGCTTAGCCTTAGCATAGACATACGGTTAAGGTTAGGGCTTGGTTTAGGGTGAGCCTTAGGTTAGGGTTCAGTTTAAGGTTAGGAGTCTACAGAATTACACCTAGGCTTAGGGTTACACCTCTTTTTAGGTTTAGACCTAGGGCTAGCTTTTGACCTAGGTTAGGGTTAGGATTAGGGTTGGTTTTAGGATAGGATTTAGGTTTGAGGTTTCATTTTAGTGTAGGGTTATTGGAAGTACATCTGCTCTCCCTGGTTTTCCTTCACGATCACAATATTTCTGAGATTCATGGTTTAAGGAAAATCTTGCTCCTTGCCGGTTTCAAGGCAAAAAGGCGCCACCTGCAGTTGTTTTTTCCGTCAAACTTATGCTCGCTCTTTGAGAACCTTGGGTCTTTGGGAATGCCGTGAGTCCAGCAAGATTTTTCAGTTCAAGTGTGCCCCAAGCAGTGGGTTCTACCTCTGAGCAATACAGCCCGTGGAATTCCTGAGAATCTGGAACCTGCCATGAAGTTCAGCCTGCGTTTTATTCACACGGAAGAAGCTCCTTCGAGGTTCCCATGCCTCTGTACACTGATGCTTCCAGCAACGTCATGTCTCACAGGTCAATAGTGCTTCTCTGAGTTTCACTGGTCTAGGGTAAAGGGTGAAGCGCCTGGGTTCCCGTGCTTCACTACTGTATGGCCTCAAGATGATGTTTGTAGGCACAGCGGCAAATCCATCGGTGGCAATTCTCTCATATTGTCATTGCGATGGGAAGATTCCTTATTCGCCAGGAAATGTTTTGCCGTGGAAGACGGGTCACCACAGAGCTGTCTCTTTTGTGTTGAGACAAAGTTTGCTGAATTTACCTGCCAGCAGTTGCGTGTCCTCCCTTTCGTTTAAGGTCGATGGAGACGCACGAGTGTAAGGAGAACGGTGAATGGTGGCCGTTCATAACCCAGGATCATGAGAAACCGCAGAGTAAATTTTAGGAACGTAGACGTAGGACAGCGGAGAAAACTTCACTCAGGGACTTCAGTGAACTCTCCTTACAATGCTGAGGCCTGACACGCCTAGTGCCTGGGGGCAACCCGGCTCCTGCCCTAGGTGGTTTTGTGGAGCATGCCTCCCTCAGGTGGTGCCTTTTCTCTCCCAGCAATATTGCTCCGTGAAATTCTGCTGTTGATGAAAACTATTTGCCATGGCTTTGTTGTTTCACCTCCTTGGCTCATCTTTGAAGTACAAATGCTTTTCCACACGGGTGCTGAGTCCTTGAGCTTTCCTTTGTCTTGGCTCAATC
>NW_027457900.1:0-35399 GCF_050624435.1 Tenrec ecaudatus
CTCCCCTAGGCTAAGGCTAGGGCTCCCCTAGCCTTCAGGCTAGGGCACCCCTAGGCTTTAGGCTCCCCTAGGCTAAGGCTAGGGCTCCCCTAGCCTTCAGGCTAGGGCTCCCCTAGGCTTTAGGCTCCCCTAGGCTAAGGCTAGGGCTCCCCTAGCCTTCAGGCTAGGGCTCCCCTAGGCTTTAGGCTCCCCTAGGCTAAGGCTAGGGCTCCCCTAGCCTTCAGGCTAGGGCTCCCCTAGGCTTTAGGCTCCCCTAGGCTAAGGCTAGGGCTCCCCTAGCCTTCAGGCTAGGGCTCCCCTAGGCTTTAGGCTCCCCTAGGCTAAGGCTAGGGCTCCCCTAGCCTTCAGGCTAGGGCTCCCCTAGGCTTTAGGCTCCCCTAGGCTAAGGCTAGGGCTCCCCTAGCCTTCAGGCTAGGGCTCCCCTAGGCTTTAGGCTCCCCTAGGCTAAGGCTAGGGCTCCCCTAGCCTTCAGGCTAGGGCTCCCCTAGGCTTTAGGCTCCCCTAGGCTAAGGCTAGGGCTCCCCTAGCCTTCAGGCTAGGGCACCCCTAGGCTTTAGGCTCCCCTAGGCTAAGGCTAGGGCTCCCCTAGCCTTCAGGCTAGGGCTCCCCTAGGCTTTAGGCTCCCCTAGGCTAAGGCTAGGGCTCCCCTAGCCTTCTGGCTAGGGCACCCCTAGGCTTTAGGCTCCCCTAGGCTAAGGCTAGGGCTCCCCTAGCCTTCAGGCTAGGGCACCCCTAGGCTTGAGGCTCCCCTAGGCTAAGGCTAGGGCTCCCCTAGCCTTCAGGCTAGGGCACCCCTAGGCTTGAGGCTCCCCTAGGCTAAGGCTAGGGCTCCCCTAGCCTTCAGGCTAGGGCACCCCTAGGCTTGAGGCTCCCCTAGGCTAAGGCTAGGGCTCCCCTAGCCTTCAGGCTAGGGCACCCCTAGGCTTGAGGCTCCCCTAGGCTAAGGCTAGGGCTCCCCTAGCCTTCAGGCTAGGGCACCCCTAGGCTTGAGGCTCCCCTAGGCTAAGGCTAGGGCTCCCCTAGCCTTCAGGCTAGGGCACCCCTAGGCTTGAGGCTCCCCTAGGCTAAGGCTAGGGCTCCCCTAGCCTTCAGGCTAGGGCACCCCTAGGCTTGAGGCTCCCCTAGGCTAAGGCTAGGGCTCCCCTAGCCTTCAGGCTAGGGCACCCCTAGGCTTGAGGCTCCCCTAGGCTAAGGCTAGGGCTCCCCTAGCCTTCAGTCTAGGGCACCCCTAGGCTTGAGGCTCCCCTAGGCTAAGGCTAGGGCACCCCTAGGCTTGAGGCTAGGGCTCCCCTAGGCTAAGGCTAGGGCTCCCCTAGCCTTCAGGCTAGGGCACCCCTAGGCTTGAGGCTAGGGCTCCCCTAGGCTAAGGCTAGGGCTCCCCTAGCCTTCAGGCTAGGGCACCCCTAGGCTTGAGGCTAGGGCTCCCCTAGGCTAAGGCTAGGGCTCCCCTAGCCTTCAGGCTAGGGCACCCCTAGGCTTGAGGCTAGGGCTCCCCTAGGCTAAGGCTAGGGCTCCCCTAGCCTTCAGGCTAGGGCACCCCTAGGCTTGAGGCTAGGGCTCCCCTAGGCTAAGACTAGGGCTCCCCTAGCCTTCAGGCTAGGGCACCCCTAGGCTTGAGGCTAGGGCTCCCCTAGGCTAAGGCTAGGGCTCCCCTAGCCTTCAGGCTAGGGCACCCCTAGGCTTGAGGCTAGGGCTCCCCTAGGCTAAGGCTAGGGCTCCCCTAGCCTTCAGGCTAGGGCACCCCTAGGCTTGAGGCTAGGGCTCCCCTAGGCTAAGGCTAGGGCTCCCCTAGCCTTCAGGCTAGGGCACCCCTAGGCTTGAGGCTAGGGCTCCCCTAGGCTAAGGCTAGGGATCCCCTAGCCTTCAGGCTAGGGCACCCCTAGGCTTGAGGCTAGGGCTCCCCTAGGCTAAGGCTAGGGCTCCCCTAGCCTTCAGGCTAGGGCACCCCTAGGCTTGAGGCTAGGGCTCCCCTAGGCTAAGGCTAGGGCTCCCCTAGCCTTCAGGCTAGGGCACCCCTAGGCTTGAGGCTAGGGCTCCCCTAGGCTAAGGCTAGGGCTCCCCTAGCCTTCAGGCTAGGGCACCCCTAGGCTTGAGGCTAGGGCTCCCCTAGGCTAAGGCTAGGGCTCCCCTAGCCTTCAGGCTAGGGCACCCCTAGGCTTGAGGCTAGGGCTCCCCTAGGCTAAGGCTAGGGCTCCCCTAGACTTCAGGCTAGGGCACCCCTAGGCTTGAGGCTAGGGCTCCCCTAGGCTAAGGCTAGGGCTCCCCTAGCCTTCAGGCTAGGGCACCCCTAGGCTTGAGGCTAGGGCTCCCCTAGGCTAAGGCTAGGGCTCCCCTAGCCTTCAGGCTAGGGCACCCCTAGGCTTGAGGCTAGGGCTCCCCTAGGCTAAGGCTAGGGCTCCCCTAGCCTTCAGGCTAGGGCACCCCTAGGCTTGAATCTAGGGCTCCCCTAGGCTAAGGCTAGGGCTCCCCTAGCCTTCAGGCTAGGGCACCCCTAGGCTTGAGGCTAGGGCTCCCCTAGGCTAAGGCTAGGGCTCCCCTAGCCTTCAGGCTAGGGCACCCCTAGGCTTGAGGCTAGGGCTCCCCTAGGCTAAGGCTAGGGCTCCCCTAGCCTTCAGGCTAGGGCACCCCTAGGCTTGAGGCTAGGGCTCCCCTAGGCTAAGGCTAGGGCTCCCCTAGCCTTCAGGCTAGGGCACCCCTAGGCTTGAGGCTAGGGCTCCCCTAGGCTAAGGCTAGGGCTCCCCTAGCCTTCAGGCTAGGGCACCCCTAGGCTTGAGGCTAGGGCTCCCCTAGGCTAAGGCTAGGGCTCCCCTAGCCTTCAGGCTAGGGCACCCCTAGGCTTGAGGCTAGGGCTCCCCTAGGCTAAGGCTAGGGCTCCCCTAGCCTTCAGGCTAGGGCACCCCTAGGCTTGAGGCTAGGGCTCCCCTAGGCTAAGGCTAGGGCTCCCCTAGCCTTCAGGCTAGGGCACCCCTAGGCTTGAGGCTAGGGCTCCCCTAGGCTAAGGCTAGGGCTCCCCTAGCCTTCAGGCTAGGGCACCCCTAGGCTAAGGCTAGGGCTCCCCTAGCCTTCAGGCTAGGGCACCCCTAGGCTTTAGGCTCCCCTAGGCTAAGGCTAGGGCTCCCCTAGCCTTCAGGCTAGGGCTCCCCTAGGCTTTAGGCTCCCCTAGGCTAAGGCTAGGGCTCCCCTAGCCTTCAGGCTAGGGCTCCCCTAGGCTTTAGGCTCCCCTAGGCTAAGGCTAGGGCTCCCCTAGCCTTCAGGCTAGGGCTCCCCTAGGCTTTAGGCTCCCCTAGGCTAAGGCTAGGGCTCCCCTAGCCTTCAGGCTAGGGCTCCCCTAGGCTTTAGGCTCCCCTAGGCTAAGGCTAGGGCTCCCCTAGCCTTCAGGCTAGGGCTCCCCTAGGCTTTAGGCTCCCCTAGGCTAAGGCTAGGGCTCCCCTAGCCTTCAGGCTAGGGCTCCCCTAGGCTTTAGGCTCCCCTAGGCTAAGGCTAGGGCTCCCCTAGCCTTCAGGCTAGGGCACCCCTAGGCTTTAGGCTCCCCTAGGCTAAGGCTAGGGCTCCCCTAGCCTTCAGGCTAGGGCTCCCCTAGGCTTTAGGCTCCCCTAGGCTAAGGCTAGGGCTCCCCTAGCCTTCAGGCTAGGGCTCCCCTAGGCTTTAGGCTCCCCTAGGCTAAGGCTAGGGCTCCCCTAGCCTTCAGGCTAGGGCTCCCCTAGGCTTTAGGCTCCCCTAGGCTAAGGCTAGGGCTCCCCTAGCCTTCAGGCTAGGGCTCCCCTAGGCTTTAGGCTCCCCTAGGCTAAGGCTAGGGCTCCCCTAGCCTTCAGGCTAGGGCTCCCCTAGGCTTTAGGCTCCCCTAGGCTAAGGCTAGGGCTCCCCTAGCCTTCAGGCTAGGGCTCCCCTAGGCTTTAGGCTCCCCTAGGCTAAGGCTAGGGCTCCCCTAGCCTTCAGGCTAGGGCTCCCCTAGGCTTTAGGCTCCCCTAGGCTAAGGCTAGGGCTCCCCTAGCCTTCAGGCTAGGGCACCCCTAGGCTTTAGGCTCCCCTAGGCTAAGGCTAGGGCTCCCCTAGCCTTCAGGCTAGGGCTCCCCTAGGCTTTAGGCTCCCCTAGGCTAAGGCTAGGGCTCCCCTAGCCTTCTGGCTAGGGCACCCCTAGGCTTTAGGCTCCCCTAGGCTAAGGCTAGGGCTCCCCTAGCCTTCAGGCTAGGGCACCCCTAGGCTTTAGGCTCCCCTAGGCTAAGGCTAGGGCTCCCCTAGCCTTCAGGCTAGGGCTCCCCTAGGCTTTAGGCTCCCCTAGGCTAAGGCTAGGGCTCCCCTAGCCTTCAGGCTAGGGCTCCCCTAGGCTTTAGGCTCCCCTAGGCTAAGGCTAGGGCTCCCCTAGCCTTCAGGCTAGGGCTCCCCTAGGCTTTAGGCTCCCCTAGGCTAAGGCTAGGGCTCCCCTAGCCTTCAGGCTAGGGCACCCCTAGGCTTTAGGCTCCCCTAGGCTAAGGCTAGGGCTCCCCTAGCCTTCAGGCTAGGGCACCCCCTAGGCTTTAGGCTCCCCTAGGCTAAGGCTAGGGCTCCCCTAGCCTTCAGGCAAGGGCACCCCTAGGCTTTAGGCTCCCCTAGGCTAAGGCTAGGGCTCCCCTAGCCTTCAGGCTAGGGCTCCCCTAGGCTTTAGGCTCCCCTAGGCTAAGGCTAGGGCTCCCCTAGCCTTCAGGCTAGGGCTCCCCTAGGCTTTAGGCTCCCCTAGGCTAAGGCTAGGGCTCCCCTAGCCTTCAGGCTAGGGCTCCCCTAGGCTTTAGGCTCCCCTAGGCTAAGGCTAGGGCTCCCCTAGCCTTCAGGCTAGGGCACCCCTAGGCTTTAGGCTCCCCTAGGCTAAGGCTAGGGCTCCCCTAGCCTTCAGGCTAGGGCTCCCCTAGGCTTTAGGCTCCCCTAGGCTAAGGCTAGGGCTCCCCTAGCCTTCAGGCTAGGGCACCCCTAGGCTTTAGGCTCCCCTAGGCTAAGGCTAGGGCTCCCCTAGCCTTCAGGCTAGGGCTCCCCTAGGCTTTAGGCTCCCCTAGGCTAAGGCTAGGGCTCCCCTAGCCTTCAGGCTAGGGCTCCCCTAGGCTTTAGGCTCCCCTAGGCTAAGGCTAGGGCTCCCCTAGCCTTCAGGCTAGGGCTCCCCTAGGCTTTAGGCTCCCCTAGGCTAAGGCTAGGGCTCCCCTAGCCTTCAGGCTAGGGCACCCCTAGGCTTTAGGCTCCCCTAGGCTAAGGCTAGGGCTCCCCTAGCCTTCAGGCTAGGGCTCCCCTAGGCTTTAGGCTCCCCTAGGCTAAGGCTAGGGCTCCCCTAGCCTTCAGGCTAGGGCACCCCTAGGCTTTAGGCTCCCCTAGGCTAAGGCTAGGGCTCCCCTAGCCTTCAGGCTAGGGCTCCCCTAGGCTTTAGGCTCCCCTAGGCTAAGGCTAGGGCTCCCCTAGCCTTCTGGCTAGGGCTCCCCTAGGCTTTAGGCTCCCCTAGGCTAAGGCTAGGCGTCCCTAGCCTTCAGGCTAGGGCTCCCCTAGGGTTTAGGCTCCCCTAGGCTAAGGCTAGGGCTCCCCTAGCCTTCAGGCTAGGGCACCCCTAGGCTTTAGGCTCCCCTAGGCTAAGGCTAGGGCTCCCCTAGCCTTCAGGCTAGGGCTCCCCTAGGCTTTAGGCTCCCCTAGGCTAAGGCTAGGGCTCCCCTAGCCTTCAGGCTAGGGCACCCCTAGGCTTTAGGCTCCCCTAGGCTAAGGCTAGGGCTCCCCTAGCCTTCAGGCTAGGGCACCCCTAGGCTTTAGGCTCCCCTAGGCTAAGGCTAGGGCTCCCCTAGCCTTCAGGCTAGGGCACCCCTAGGCTTTAGCTAGGGCTCCCCTAGGCTAAGGCTAGGGCTCCCCTAGCCTTCAGGCTAGGGCACCCCTAGGCTTTAGGCTCCCCTAGGCTAAGGCTAGGGCTCCCCTAGCCTTCAGGCTAGGGCACCCCTAGGCTTTAGGCTCCCCTAGGCTAAGGCTAGGGCTCCCCTAGCCTTCAGGCTAGGGCACCCCTAGGCTTTAGGCTAGGGCTCCCCTAGGCTAAGGCTAGGGCTCCCCTAGCCTTCAGGCTAGGGCACCCCTAGGCTTTAGGCTCCCCTAGGCTAAGGCTAGGGCTCCCCTAGCCTTCAGGCTAGGGCACCCCTAGGCTTTAGGCTCCCCTAGGCTAAGGCTAGGGCTCCCCTAGCCTTCAGGCTAGGGCACCCCTAGGCTTTAGGCTCCCCTAGGCTAAGGCTAGGGCTCCCCTAGCCTTCAGGCTAGGGCACCCCTAGGCTTTAGGCTAGGGCTCCCCTAGGCTAAGGCTAGGGCTCCCCTAGCCTTCAGGCTAGGGCACCCCTAGGCTTTAGGCTCCCCTAGGCTAAGGCTAGGGCTCCCCTAGCCTTCAGGCTAGGGCACCCCTAGGCTTTAGGCTCCCCTAGGCTAAGGCTAGGGCTCCCCTAGCCTTCAGGCTAGGGCACCCCTAGGCTTTAGGCTCCCCTAGGCTAAGGCTAGGGCTCCCCTAGCCTTCAGGCTAGGGCACCCCTAGGCTTTAGGCTCCCCTAGGCTAAGGCTAGGGCTCCCCTAGCCTTCAGGCTAGGGCACCCCTAGGCTTTAGGCTCCCCTAGGCTAAGGCTAGGGCTCCCCTAGCCTTCAGGCTAGGGCACCCCTAGGCTTTAGGCTCCCCTAGGCTAAGGCTAGGGCTCCCCTAGCCTTCAGGCTAGGGCACCCCTAGGCTTTAGGCTCCCCTAGGCTAAGGCTAGGGCTCCCCTAGCCTTCAGGCTAGGGCACCCCTAGGCTTTAGGCTCCCCTAGGCTAAGGCTAGGGCTCCCCTAGCCTTCAGGCTAGGGCACCCCTAGGCTTTAGGCTCCCCTAGGCTAAGGCTAGGGCTCCCCTAGCCTTCAGGCTAGGGCACCCCTAGGCTTTAGGCTCCCCTAGGCTAAGGCTAGGGCTCCCCTAGCCTTCAGGCTAGGGCACCCCTAGGCTTTAGGCTCCCCTAGGCTAAGGCTAGGGCTCCCCTAGCCTTCAGGCTAGGGCACCCCTAGGCTTTAGGCTCCCCTAGGCTAAGGCTAGGGCTCCCCTAGCCTTCAGGCTAGGGCACCCCTAGGCTTTAGGCTCCCCTAGGCTAAGGCTAGGGCTCCCCTAGCCTTCAGGCTAGGGCACCCCTAGGCTTTAGGCTCCCCTAGGCTAAGGCTAGGGCTCCCCTAGCCTTCAGGCTAGGGCTCCCCTAGGCTTTAGGCTCCCCTAGGCTAAGGCTAGGGCTCCCCTAGCCTTCAGGCTAGGGCTCCCCTAGGCTTTAGGCTCCCCTAGGCTAAGGCTAGGGCTCCCCTAGCCTTCAGGCTAGGGCTCCCCTAGGCTTTAGGCTCCCCTAGGCTAAGGCTAGGGCTCCCCTAGCCTTCAGGCTAGGGCTCCCCTAGGCTTTAGGCTCCCCTAGGCTAAGGCTAGGGCTCCCCTAGCCTTCAGGCTAGGGCTCCCCTAGGCTTTAGGCTCCCCTAGGCTAAGGCTAGGGCTCCCCTAGCCTTCAGGCTAGGGCACCCCTAGGCTTTAGGCTCCCCTAGGCTAAGGCTAGGGCTCCCCTAGCCTTCAGGCTAGGGCACCCCTAGGCTTTAGGCTCCCCTAGGCTAAGGCTAGGGCTCCCCTAGCCTTCAGGCTAGGGCACCCCTAGGCTTTAGGCTCCCCTAGGCTAAGGCTAGGGCTCCCCTAGCCTTCAGGCTAGGGCACCCCTAGGCTTTAGGCTCCCCTAGGCTAAGGCTAGGGCTCCCCTAGCCTTCAGGCTAGGGCACCCCTAGGCTTTAGGCTCCCCTAGGCTAAGGCTAGGGCTCCCCTAGCCTTCAGGCTAGGGCACCCCTAGGCTTTAGGCTCCCCTAGGCTAAGGCTAGGGCTCCCCTAGCCTTCAGGCTAGGGCACCCCTAGGCTTTAGGCTCCCCTAGGCTAAGGCTAGGGCTCCCCTAGCCTTCAGGCTAGGGCACCCCTAGGCTTTAGGCTCCCCTAGGCTAAGGCTAGGGCTCCCCTAGCCTTCAGGCTAGGGCACCCCTAGGCTTTAGGCTCCCCTAGGCTAAGGCTAGGGCTCCCCTAGCCTTCAGGCTAGGGCACCCCTAGGCTTTAGGCTCCCCTAGGCTAAGGCTAGGGCTCCCCTAGCCTTCAGGCTAGGGCACCCCTAGGCTTTAGGCTCCCCTAGGCTAAGGCTAGGGCTCCCCTAGCCTTCAGGCTAGGGCACCCCTAGGCTTTAGGCTCCCCTAGGCTAAGGCTAGGGCTCCCCTAGCCTTCAGGCTAGGGCACCCCTAGGCTTTAGGCTCCCCTAGGCTAAGGCTAGGGCTCCCCTAGCCTTCAGGCTAGGGCACCCCTAGGCTTTAGGCTCCCCTAGGCTAAGGCTAGGGCTCCCCTAGCCTTCAGGCTAGGGCACCCCTAGGCTTTAGGCTCCCCTAGGCTAAGGCTAGGGCTCCCCTAGCCTTCAGGCTAGGGCACCCCTAGGCTTTAGGCTCCCCTAGGCTAAGGCTAGGGCTCCCCTAGCCTTCAGGCTAGGGCACCCCTAGGCTTTAGGCTCCCCTAGGCTAAGGCTAGGGCTCCCCTAGCCTTCAGGCTAGGGCACCCCTAGGCTTTAGGCTCCCCTAGGCTAAGGCTAGGGCTCCCCTAGCCTTCAGGCTAGGGCACCCCTAGGCTTTAGGCTCCCCTAGGCTAAGGCTAGGGCTCCCCTAGCCTTCAGGCTAGGGCACCCCTAGGCTTTAGGCTCCCCTAGGCTAAGGCTAGGGCTCCCCTAGCCTTCAGGCTAGGGCACCCCTAGGCTTTAGGCTCCCCTAGGCTAAGGCTAGGGCTCCCCTAGCCTTCAGGCTAGGGCACCCCTAGGCTTTAGGCTCCCCTAGGCTAAGGCTAGGGCTCCCCTAGCCTTCAGGCTAGGGCACCCCTAGGCTTTAGGCTCCCCTAGGCTAAGGCTAGGGCTCCCCTAGCCTTCAGGCTAGGGCACCCCTAGGCTTTAGGCTCCCCTAGGCTAAGGCTAGGGCTCCCCTAGCCTTCAGGCTAGGGCACCCCTAGGCTTTAGGCTCCCCTAGGCTAAGGCTAGGGCTCCCCTAGCCTTCAGGCTAGGGCACCCCTAGGCTTTAGGCTCCCCTAGGCTAAGGCTAGGGCTCCCCTAGCCTTCAGGCTAGGGCACCCCTAGGCTTTAGGCTCCCCTAGGCTAAGGCTAGGGCTCCCCTAGCCTTCAGGCTAGGGCACCCCTAGGCTTTAGGCTCCCCTAGGCTAAGGCTAGGGCTCCCCTAGCCTTCAGGCTAGGGCACCCCTTGGCTTTAGGCTCCCCTAGGCTAAGGCTAGGGCTCCCCTAGCCTTCAGGCTAGGGCACCCCTAGGCTTTAGGCTCCCCTAGGCTAAGGCTAGGGCTCCCCTAGCCTTCAGGCTAGGGCACCCCTAGGCTTTAGGCTCCCCTAGGCTAAGGCTAGGGCTCCCCTAGCCTTCAGGCTAGGGCACCCCTAGGCTTTAGGCTCCCCTAGGCTAAGGCTAGGGCTCCCCTAGCCTTCAGGCTAGGGCACCCCTAGGCTTTAGGCTCCCCTAGGCTAAGGCTAGGGCTCCCCTAGCCTTCAGGCTAGGGCACCCCTAGGCTTTAGGCTCCCCTAGGCTAAGGCTAGGGCTCCCCTAGCCTTCAGGCTAGGGCACCCCTAGGCTTTAGGCTCCCCTAGGCTAAGGCTAGGGCTCCCCTAGCCTTCAGGCTAGGGCACCCCTAGGCTTTAGGCTCCCCTAGGCTAAGGCTAGGGCTCCCCTAGCCTTCAGGCTAGGGCACCCCTAGGCTTTAGGCTCCCCTAGGCTAAGGCTAGGGCTCCCCTAGCCTTCAGGCTAGGGCACCCCTAGGCTTTAGGCTCCCCTAGGCTAAGGCTAGGGCTCCCCTAGCCTTCAGGCTAGGGCACCCCTAGGCTTTAGGCTCCCCTAGGCTAAGGCTAGGGCTCCCCTAGCCTTCAGGCTAGGGCACCCCTAGGCTTTAGGCTCCCCTAGGCTAAGGCTAGGGCTCCCCTAGCCTTCAGGCTAGGGCACCCCTAGGCTTTAGGCTCCCCTAGGCTAAGGCTAGGGCTCCCCTAGCCTTCAGGCTAGGGCACCCCTAGGCTTTAGGCTCCCCTAGGCTAAGGCTAGGGCTCCCCTAGCCTTCAGGCTAGGGCACCCCTAGGCTTTAGGCTCCCCTAGGCTAAGGCTAGGGCTCCCCTAGCCTTCAGGCTAGGGCACCCCTAGGCTTTAGGCTCCCCTAGGCTAAGGCTAGGGCTCCCCTAGCCTTCAGGCTAGGGCACCCCTAGGCTTTAGGCTCCCCTAGGCTAAGGCTAGGGCTCCCCTAGCCTTCAGGCTAGGGCACCCCTAGGCTTTAGGCTCCCCTAGGCTAAGGCTAGGGCTCCCCTAGCCTTCAGGCTAGGGCACCCCTAGGCTTTAGGCTCCCCTAGGCTAAGGCTAGGGCTCCCCTAGCCTTCAGGCTAGGGCACCCCTAGGCTTTAGGCTCCCCTAGGCTAAGGCTAGGGCTCCCCTAGCCTTCAGGCTAGGGCACCCCTAGGCTTTAGGCTCCCCTAGGCTAAGGCTAGGGCTCCCCTAGCCTTCAGGCTAGGGCACCCCTAGGCTTTAGGCTCCCCTAGGCTAAGGCTAGGGCTCCCCTAGCCTTCAGGCTAGGGCACCCCTAGGCTTTAGGCTCCCCTAGGCTAAGGCTAGGGCTCCCCTAGCCTTCAGGCTAGGGCACCCCTAGGCTTTAGGCTCCCCTAGGCTAAGGCTAGGGCTCCCCTAGCCTTCAGGCTAGGGCACCCCTAGGCTTTAGGCTCCCCTAGGCTAAGGCTAGGGCTCCCCTAGCCTTCAGGCTAGGGCACCCCTAGGCTTTAGGCTCCCCTAGGCTAAGGCTAGGGCTCCCCTAGCCTTCAGGCTAGGGCACCCCTAGGCTTTAGGCTCCCCTAGGCTAAGGCTAGGGCTCCCCTAGCCTTCAGGCTAGGGCACCCCTAGGCTTTAGGCTCCCCTAGGCTAAGGCTAGGGCTCCCCTAGCCTTCAGGCTAGGGCACCCCTAGGCTTTAGGCTCCCCTAGGCTAAGGCTAGGGCTCCCCTAGCCTTCAGGCTAGGGCACCCCTAGGCTTTAGGCTCCCCTAGGCTAAGGCTAGGGCTCCCCTAGCCTTCAGGCTAGGGCACCCCTAGGCTTTAGGCTCCCCTAGGCTAAGGCTAGGGCTCCCCTAGCCTTCAGGCTAGGGCACCCCTAGGCTTTAGGCTCCCCTAGGCTAAGGCTAGGGCTCCCCTAGCCTTCAGGCTAGGGCACCCCTAGGCTTTAGGCTCCCCTAGGCTAAGGCTAGGGCTCCCCTAGCCTTCAGGCTAGGGCACCCCTAGGCTTTAGGCTCCCCTAGGCTAAGGCTAGGGCTCCCCTAGCCTTCAGGCTAGGGCACCCCTAGGCTTTAGGCTCCCCTAGGCTAAGGCTAGGGCTCCCCTAGCCTTCAGGCTAGGGCACCCCTAGGCTTTAGGCTCCCCTAGGCTAAGGCTAGGGCTCCCCTAGCCTTCAGGCTAGGGCACCCCTACCTTCAGGCTAGGGCACCCCTAGGCTTTAGGCTCCCCTAGGCTAAGGCTAGGGCTCCCCTAGCCTTCAGGCTAGGGCACCCCTAGGCTTTAGGCTCCCCTAGGCTAAGGCTAGGGCTCCCCTAGCCTTCAGGCTAGGGCACCCCTAGGCTTTAGGCTCCCCTAGGCTAAGGCTAGGGCTCCCCTAGCCTTCAGGCTAGGGCACCCCTAGGCTTTAGGCTCCCCTAGGCTAAGGCTAGGGCTCCCCTAGCCTTCAGGCTAGGGCACCCCTAGGCTTTAGGCTCCCCTAGGCTAAGGCTAGGGCTCCCCTAGCCTTCAGGCTAGGGCACCCCTAGGCTTTAGGCTCCCCTAGGCTAAGGCTAGGGCTCCCCTAGCCTTCAGGCTAGGGCACCCCTAGGCTTTAGGCTCCCCTAGGCTAAGGCTAGGGCTCCCCTAGCCTTCAGGCTAGGGCACCCCTAGGCTTTAGGCTCCCCTAGGCTAAGGCTAGGGCTCCCCTAGCCTTCAGGCTAGGGCACCCCTAGGCTTTAGGCTCCCCTAGGCTAAGGCTAGGGCTCCCCTAGCCTTCAGGCTAGGGCACCCCTAGGCTTTAGGCTCCCCTAGGCTAAGGCTAGGGCTCCCCTAGCCTTCAGGCTAGGGCACCCCTAGGCTTTAGGCTCCCCTAGGCTAAGGCTAGGGCTCCCCTAGCCTTCAGGCTAGGGCACCCCTAGGCTTTAGGCTCCCCTAGGCTAAGGCTAGGGCTCCCCTAGCCTTCAGGCTAGGGCACCCCTAGGCTTTAGGCTCCCCTAGGCTAAGGCTAGGGCTCCCCTAGCCTTCAGGCTAGGGCACCCCTAGGCTTTAGGCTCCCCTAGGCTAAGGCTAGGGCTCCCCTAGCCTTCAGGCTAGGGCACCCCTAGGCTTTAGGCTCCCCTAGGCTAAGGCTAGGGCTCCCCTAGCCTTCAGGCTAGGGCACCCCTAGGCTTTAGGCTCCCCTAGGCTAAGGCTAGGGCTCCCCTAGCCTTCAGGCTAGGGCACCCCTAGGCTTTAGGCTCCCCTAGGCTAAGGCTAGGGCTCCCCTAGCCTTCAGGCTAGGGCACCCCTAGGCTTTAGGCTCCCCTAGGCTAAGGCTAGGGCTCCCCTAGCCTTCAGGCTAGGGCACCCCTAGGCTTTAGGCTCCCCTAGGCTAAGGCTAGGGCTCCCCTAGCCTTCAGGCTAGGGCACCCCTAGGCTTTAGGCTCCCCTAGGCTAAGGCTAGGGCTCCCCTAGCCTTCAGGCTAGGGCACCCCTAGGCTTTAGGCTCCCCTAGGCTAAGGCTAGGGCTCCCCTAGCCTTCAGGCTAGGGCACCCCTAGGCTTTAGGCTCCCCTAGGCTAAGGCTAGGGCTCCCCTAGCCTTCAGGCTAGGGCACCCCTAGGCTTTAGGCTCCCCTAGGCTAAGGCTAGGGCTCCCCTAGCCTTCAGGCTAGGGCACCCCTAGGCTTTAGGCTCCCCTAGGCTAAGGCTAGGGCTCCCCTAGCCTTCAGGCTAGGGCACCCCTAGGCTTTAGGCTCCCCTAGGCTAAGGCTAGGGCTCCCCTAGCCTTCAGGCTAGGGCACCCCTAGGCTTTAGGCTCCCCTAGGCTAAGGCTAGGGCTCCCCTAGCCTTCAGGCTAGGGCACCCCTAGGCTTTAGGCTCCCCTAGGCTAAGGCTAGGGCTCCCCTAGCCTTCAGGCTAGGGCACCCCTAGGCTTTAGGCTCCCCTAGGCTAAGGCTAGGGCTCCCCTAGCCTTCAGGCTAGGGCACCCCTAGGCTTTAGGCTCCCCTAGGCTAAGGCTAGGGCTCCCCTAGCCTTCAGGCTAGGGCACCCCTAGGCTTTAGGCTCCCCTAGGCTAAGGCTAGGGCTCCCCTAGCCTTCAGGCTAGGGCACCCCTAGGCTTTAGGCTCCCCTAGGCTAAGGCTAGGGCTCCCCTAGCCTTCAGGCTAGGGCACCCCTAGGCTTTAGGCTCCCCTAGGCTAAGGCTAGGGCTCCCCTAGCCTTCAGGCTAGGGCACCCCTAGGCTTTAGGCTCCCCTAGGCTAAGGCTAGGGCTCCCCTAGCCTTCAGGCTAGGGCACCCCTAGGCTTTAGGCTCCCCTAGGCTAAGGCTAGGGCTCCCCTAGCCTTCAGGCTAGGGCACCCCTAGGCTTTAGGCTCCCCTAGGCTAAGGCTAGGGCTCCCCTAGCCTTCAGGCTAGGGCACCCCTAGGCTTTAGGCTCCCCTAGGCTAAGGCTAGGGCTCCCCTAGCCTTCAGGCTAGGGCACCCCTAGGCTTTAGGCTCCCCTAGGCTAAGGCTAGGGCTCCCCTAGCCTTCAGGCTAGGGCACCCCTAGGCTTTAGGCTCCCCTAGGCTAAGGCTAGGGCTCCCCTAGCCTTCAGGCTAGGGCACCCCTAGGCTTTAGGCTCCCCTAGGCTAAGGCTAGGGCTCCCCTAGCCTTCAGGCTAGGGCACCCCTAGGCTTTAGGCTCCCCTAGGCTAAGGCTAGGGCTCCCCTAGCCTTCAGGCTAGGGCACCCCTAGGCTTTAGGCTCCCCTAGGCTAAGGCTAGGGCTCCCCTAGCCTTCAGGCTAGGGCACCCCTAGGCTTTAGGCTCCCCTAGGCTAAGGCTAGGGCTCCCCTAGCCTTCAGGCTAGGGCACCCCTAGGCTTTAGGCTCCCCTAGGCTAAGGCTAGGGCTCCCCTAGCCTTCAGGCTAGGGCACCCCTAGGCTTTAGGCTCCCCTAGGCTAAGGCTAGGGCTCCCCTAGCCTTCAGGCTAGGGCACCCCTAGGCTTTAGGCTCCCCTAGGCTAAGGCTAGGGCTCCCCTAGCCTTCAGGCTAGGGCACCCCTAGGCTTTAGGCTCCCCTAGGCTAAGGCTAGGGCTCCCCTAGCCTTCAGGCTAGGGCACCCCTAGGCTTTAGGCTCCCCTAGGCTAAGGCTAGGGCTCCCCTAGCCTTCAGGCTAGGGCACCCCTAGGCTTTAGGCTCCCCTAGGCTAAGGCTAGGGCTCCCCTAGCCTTCAGGCTAGGGCACCCCTAGGCTTTAGGCTCCCCTAGGCTAAGGCTAGGGCTCCCCTAGCCTTCAGGCTAGGGCACCCCTAGGCTTTAGGCTCCCCTAGGCTAAGGCTAGGGCTCCCCTAGCCTTCAGGCTAGGGCACCCCTAGGCTTTAGGCTCCCCTAGGCTAAGGCTAGGGCTCCCCTAGCCTTCAGGCTAGGGCACCCCTAGGCTTTAGGCTCCCCTAGGCTAAGGCTAGGGCTCCCCTAGCCTTCAGGCTAGGGCACCCCTAGGCTTTAGGCTCCCCTAGGCTAAGGCTAGGGCTCCCCTAGCCTTCAGGCTAGGGCACCCCTAGGCTTTAGGCTCCCCTAGGCTAAGGCTAGGGCTCCCCTAGCCTTCAGGCTAGGGCACCCCTAGGCTTTAGGCTCCCCTAGGCTAAGGCTAGGGCTCCCCTAGCCTTCAGGCTAGGGCACCCCTAGGCTTTAGGCTCCCCTAGGCTAAGGCTAGGGCTCCCCTAGCCTTCAGGCTAGGGCACCCCTAGGCTTTAGGCTCCCCTAGGCTAAGGCTAGGGCTCCCCTAGCCTTCAGGCTAGGGCACCCCTAGGCTTTAGGCTCCCCTAGGCTAAGGCTAGGGCTCCCCTAGCCTTCAGGCTAGGGCACCCCTAGGCTTTAGGCTCCCCTAGGCTAAGGCTAGGGCTCCCCTAGCCTTCAGGCTAGGGCACCCCTAGGCTTTAGGGCTCCCCTAGGCTAAGGCTAGGGCTCCCCTAGCCTTCAGGCTAGGGCACCCCTAGGCTTTAGGCTCCCCTAGGCTAAGGCTAGGGCTCCCCTAGCCTTCAGGCTAGGGCACCCCTAGGCTTTAGGCTAGGCTCCCCTAGGCTAAGGCTAGGGCTCCCCTAGCCTTCAGGCTAGGGCACCCCTAGGCTTTAGGCTAGGCTCCCCTAGGCTAAGGCTAGGGCTCCCCTAGCCTTCAGGCTAGGGCACCCCTAGGCTTTAGGCTAGGGCTCCCCTAGGCTAAGGCTAGGGCTCCCCTAGCCTTCAGGCTAGGGCACCCCTTGGCTTTAGGCTCCCCTAGGCTAAGGTAGGGCTCCCCTAGCCTTCAGGTTAGGCTAGGGCTCCCCTAGGCTAAGGCTAGGGCTCCCCTAGCCTTCAGGCTAGGGCACCCCTAGGCTTTAGGCTAGGGCTCCCCTAGGCTAAGGCTAGGGCTCCCCTAGCCTTCAGGCTAGGGCACCCCTAGGCTTTAGGCTAGGCTCCCCTAGGCTAAGGCTAGGGCTCCCCTAGCCTTCAGGCTAGGGCACCCCTAGGCTTTAGGCTAGGGCTCCCCTAGGCTAAGGCTAGGGCTCCCCTAGCCTTCAGGCTAGGGCACCCCTAGGCTTTAGGCTAGGGCTCCCCTAGGCTAAGGCTAGGGCTCCCCTAGCCTTCAGGCTAGGGCACCCCTAGGCTTTAGGCTAGGGCTCCCCTAGGCTAAGGCTAGGGCTCCCCTAGCCTTCAGGCTAGGGCACCCCTAGGCTTTAGGCTAGGGCTCCCCTAGGCTAAGGCTAGGGCTCCCCTAGCCTTCAGGCTAGGGCACCCCTAGGCTTTAGGCTAGGGCTCCCCTAGGCTAAGGCTAGGGCTCCCCTAGCCTTCAGGCTAGGGCACCCCTAGGCTTTAGGCTAGGGCTCCCCTAGGCTAAGGCTAGGGCTCCCCTAGCCTTCAGGCTAGGGCACCCCTAGGCTTTAGGCTAGGGCTCCCCTAGGCTAAGGCTAGGGCTCCCCTAGCCTTCAGGCTAGGGCACCCCTAGGCTTTAGGCTAGGGCTCCCCTAGGCTAAGGCTAGGGCTCCCCTAGCCTTCAGGCTAGGGCACCCCTAGGCTTTAGGCTAGGGCTCCCCTAGGCTAAGGCTAGGGCTCCCCTAGCCTTCAGGCTAGGGCACCCCTAGGCTTTAGGCTAGGGCTCCCCTAGGCTAAGGCTAGGGCTCCCCTAGCCTTCAGGCTAGGGCACCCCTAGGCTTTAGGCTAGGGCTCCCCTAGGCTAAGGCTAGGGCTCCCCTAGCCTTCAGGCTAGGGCACCCCTAGGCTTTAGGCTAGGGCTCCCCTAGGCTAAGGCTAGGGCTCCCCTAGCCTTCAGGCTAGGGCACCCCTAGGCTTTAGGCTAGGGCTCCCCTAGGCTAAGGCTAGGGCTCCCCTAGCCTTCAGGCTAGGGCACCCCTAGGCTTTAGGCTAGGGCTCCCCTAGGCTAAGGCTAGGGCTCCCCTAGCCTTCAGGCTAGGGCACCCCTAGGCTTTAGGCTAGGGCTCCCCTAGGCTAAGGCTAGGGCTCCCCTAGCCTTCAGGCTAGGGCACCCCTAGGCTTTAGGCTAGGGCTCCCCTAGGCTAAGGCTAGGGCTCCCCTAGCCTTCAGGCTAGGGCACCCCTAGGCTTTAGGCTAGGGCTCCCCTAGGCTAAGGCTAGGGCTCCCCTAGCCTTCAGGCTAGGGCACCCCTAGGCTTTAGGCTGGCCCCTAGGCTAAGGCTAGGGCTCCCCTAGCCTTCAGGCTAGGGCACCCCTAGGCTTTAGGCTAGGGCTCCCCTAGGCTAAGGCTAGGGCTCCCCTAGCCTTCAGGCTAGGGCACCCCTAGGCTTTAGGCTAGGGCTCCCCTAGGCTAAGGCTAGGGCTCCCCTAGCCTTCAGGCTAGGGCACCCCTAGGCTTTAGGCTAGGGCTCCCCTAGGCTAAGGCTAGGGCTCCCCTAGCCTTCAGGCTAGGGCACCCCTAGGCTTTAGGCTAGGGCTCCCCTAGGCTAAGGCTAGGGCTCCCCTAGCCTTCAGGCTAGGGCACCCCTAGGCTTTAGGCTAGGGCTCCCCTAGGCTAAGGCTAGGGCTCCCCTAGCCTTCAGGCTAGGGCACCCCTAGGCTTTAGGCTAGGGCTCCCCTAGGCTAAGGCTAGGGCTCCCCTAGCCTTCAGGCTAGGGCACCCCTAGGCTTTAGGCTAGGGCTCCCCTAGGCTAAGGCTAGGGCTCCCCTAGCCTTCAGGCTAGGGCACCCCTAGGCTTTAGGCTAGGGCTCCCCTAGGCTAAGGCTAGGGCTCCCCTAGCCTTCAGGCTAGGGCACCCCTAGGCTTTAGGCTAGGGCTCCCCTAGGCTAAGGCTAGGGCTCCCCTAGCCTTCAGGCTAGGGCACCCCTAGGCTTTAGGCTAGGGCTCCCCTAGGCTAAGGCTAGGGCTCCCCTAGCCTTCAGGCTAGGGCACCCCTAGGCTTTAGGCTAGGGCTCCCCTAGGCTAAGGCTAGGGCTCCCCTAGCCTTCAGGCTAGGGCACCCCTAGGCTTTAGGCTAGGGCTCCCCTAGGCTAAGGCTAGGGCTCCCCTAGCCTTCAGGCTAGGGCACCCCTAGGCTTTAGGCTAGGGCTCCCCTAGGCTAAGGCTAGGGCTCCCCTAGCCTTCAGGCTAGGGCACCCCTAGGCTTTAGGCTAGGGCTCCCCTAGGCTAAGGCTAGGGCTCCCCTAGCCTTCAGGCTAGGGCACCCCTAGGCTTTAGGCTAGGGCTCCCCTAGGCTAAGGCTAGGGCTCCCCTAGCCTTCAGGCTAGGGCACCCCTAGGCTTTAGGCTAGGGCTCCCCTAGGCTAAGGCTAGGGCTCCCCTAGCCTTCAGGCTAGGGCACCCCTAGGCTTTAGGCTAGGGCTCCCCTAGGCTAAGGCTAGGGCTCCCCTAGCCTTCAGGCTAGGGCACCCCTAGGCTTTAGGCTAGGGCTCCCCTAGGCTAAGGCTAGGGCTCCCCTAGCCTTCAGGCTAGGGCACCCCTAGGCTTTAGGCTAGGGCTCCCCTAGGCTAAGGCTAGGGCTCCCCTAGCCTTCAGGCTAGGGCACCCCTAGGCTTAAGGCTAGGCTCCCCTAGGCTAAGGCTAGGGCTCCCCTAGCCTTCAGGCTAGGGCACCCCTAGGCTTTAGGGCTCCCCTAGGCTAAGGCTAGGGCTCCCCTAGCCTTCAGGCTAGGGCACCCCTAGGCTTTAGGCTAGGCTCCCCTAGGCTAAGGCTAGGGCTCCCCTAGCCTTCAGGCTAGGGCACCCCTAGGCTTTAGGGCTCCCCTAGGCTAAGGCTAGGGCTCCCCTAGCCTTCAGGCTAGGGCACCCCTAGGCTTTAGGCTCCCCTAGGCTAAGGCTAGGGCTCCCCTAGCCTTCAGGCTAGGGCACCCCTAGGCTTTAGGCTCCCCTAGGCTAAGGCTAGGGCTCCCCTAGCCTTCAGGCTAGGGCACCCCTAGGCTTTAGGCTCCCCTAGGCTAAGGCTAGGGCTCCCCTAGCCTTCAGGCTAGGGCACCCCTAGGCTTTAGGCTCCCCTAGGCTAAGGCTAGGGCTCCCCTAGCCTTCAGGCTAGGGCACCCCTAGGCTTTAGGCTAGGGCTCCCCTAGGCTAAGGCTAGGGCTCCCCTAGCCTTCAGGCTAGGGCACCCCTAGGCTTTAGGCTCCCCTAGGCTAAGGCTAGGGCTCCCCTAGCCTTCAGGCTAGGGCACCCCTAGGCTTTAGGCTCCCCTAGGCTAAGGCTAGGGCTCCCCTAGCCTTCAGGCTAGGGCACCCCTAGGCTTTAGGCTAGGGCTCCCCTAGGCTAAGGCTAGGGCTCCCCTAGCCTTCAGGCTAGGGCACCCCTAGGCTTTAGGCTCCCCTAGGCTAAGGCTAGGGCTCCCCTAGCCTTCAGGCTAGGGCACCCCTAGGCTTTAGGCTAGGGCTCCCCTAGGCTAAGGCTAGGGCTCCCCTAGCCTTCAGGCTAGGGCACCCCTAGGCTTTAGGCTCCCCTAGGCTAAGGCTAGGGCTCCCCTAGCCTTCAGGCTAGGGCACCCCTAGGCTTTAGGCTAGGGCTCCCCTAGGCTAAGGCTAGGGCTCCCCTAGCCTTCAGGCTAGGGCACCCCTAGGCTTTAGGCTCCCCTAGGCTAAGGCTAGGGCTCCCCTAGCCTTCAGGCTAGGGCACCCCTAGGCTTTAGGCTAGGGCTCCCCTAGGCTAAGGCTAGGGCTCCCCTAGCCTTCAGGCTAGGGCGCCCCTAGGCTTTAGGCTCCCCTAGGCTAAGGCTAGGGCTCCCCTAGCCTTCAGGCTAGGGCACCCCTAGGCTTTAGGCTAGGGCTCCCCTAGGCTAAGGCTAGGGCTCCCCTAGCCTTCAGGCTAGGGCACCCTAGGCTTTAGGCTAGGGCTCCCCTAGGCTAAGGCTAGGGCTCCCCTAGCCTTCAGGCTAGGGCGCCCCTAGGCTTTAGGCTCCCCTAGGCTAAGGCTAGGGCTCCCCTAGCCTTCAGGCTAGGGCGCCCCTAGGCTTTAGGCTAGGGCTCCCCTAGGCTAAGGCTAGGGCTCCCCTAGCCTTCAGGCTAGGGCGCCCCTAGGCTTTAGGCTCCCCTAGGCTAAGGCTAGGGCTCCCCTAGCCTTCAGGCTAGGGCGCCCCTAGGCTTTAGGCTAGGGCTCCCCTAGGCTAAGGCTAGGGCTCCCCTAGCCTTCAGGCTAGGGCGCCCCTAGGCTTTAGGCTCCCCTAGGCTAAGGCTAGGGCTCCCCTAGCCTTCAGGCTAGGGCGCCCCTAGGCTTTAGGCTAGGGCTCCCCTAGGCTAAGGCTAGGGCTCCCCTAGCCTTCAGGCTAGGGCGCCCCTAGGCTTTAGGCTCCCCTAGGCTAAGGCTAGGGCTCCCCTAGCCTTCAGGCTAGGGCGCCCCTAGGCTTTAGGCTAGGGCTCCCCTAGGCTAAGGCTAGGGCTCCCCTAGCCTTCAGGCTAGGGCGCCCCTAGGCTTTAGGCTCCCCTAGGCTAAGGCTAGGGCTCCCCTAGCCTTCAGGCTAGGGCGCCCCTAGGCTTTAGGCTAGGGCTCCCCTAGGCTAAGGCTAGGGCTCCCCTAGCCTTCAGGCTAGGGCGCCCCTAGGCTTTAGGCTCCCCTAGGCTAAGGCTAGGGCTCCCCTAGCCTTCAGGCTAGGGCGCCCCTAGGCTTTAGGCTAGGGCTCCCCTAGGCTAAGGCTAGGGCTCCCCTAGCCTTCAGGCTAGGGCGCCCCTAGGCTTTAGGCTCCCCTAGGCTAAGGCTAGGGCTCCCCTAGCCTTCAGGCTAGGGCGCCCCTAGGCTTTAGGCTAGGGCTCCCCTAGGCTAAGGCTAGGGCTCCCCTAGCCTTCAGGCTAGGGCGCCCCTAGGCTTTAGGCTCCCCTAGGCTAAGGCTAGGGCTCCCCTAGCCTTCAGGCTAGGGCGCCCCTAGGCTTTAGGCTAGGGCTCCCCTAGGCTAAGGCTAGGGCTCCCCTAGCCTTCAGGCTAGGGCGCCCCTAGGCTTTAGGCTCCCCTAGGCTAAGGCTAGGGCTCCCCTAGCCTTCAGGCTAGGGCGCCCCTAGGCTTTAGGCTAGGGCTCCCCTAGGCTAAGGCTAGGGCTCCCCTAGCCTTCAGGCTAGGGCGCCCCTAGGCTTTAGGCTCCCCTAGGCTAAGGCTAGGGCTCCCCTAGCCTTCAGGCTAGGGCGCCCCTAGGCTTTAGGCTAGGGCTCCCCTAGGCTAAGGCTAGGGCTCCCCTAGCCTTCAGGCTAGGGCGCCCCTAGGCTTTAGGCTCCCCTAGGCTAAGGCTAGGGCTCCCCTAGCCTTCAGGCTAGGGCGCCCCTAGGCTTTAGGCTAGGGCTCCCCTAGGCTAAGGCTAGGGCTCCCCTAGCCTTCAGGCTAGGGCGCCCCTAGGCTTTAGGCTCCCCTAGGCTAAGGCTAGGGCTCCCCTAGCCTTCAGGCTAGGGCGCCCCTAGGCTTTAGGCTAGGGCTCCCCTAGGCTAAGGCTAGGGCTCCCCTAGCCTTCAGGCTAGGGCGCCCCTAGGCTTTAGGCTCCCCTAGGCTAAGGCTAGGGCTCCCCTAGCCTTCAGGCTAGGGCGCCCCTAGGCTTTAGGCTAGGGCTCCCTAGGCTAAGGCCTAGGGCTCCCCTAGCCTTCAGGCTAGGGCGCCCCTAGGCTTTAGGCTCCCCTAGGCTAAGGCTAGGGCTCCCCTAGCCTTCAGGCTAGGGCGCCCCTAGGCTTTAGGCTCCCCTAGGCTAAGGCCAGGGCTCCCCTAGCCTTCAGGCTAGGGCGCCCCTAGGCTTTAGGCTCCCCTAGGCTAAGGCCAGGGCTCCCCTAGCCTTCAGGCTAGGGCGCCCCTAGGCTTTAGGCTCCCCTAGGCTAAGGCCAGGGCTCCCCTAGCCTTCAGGCTAGGGCGCCCCTAGGCTTTAGGCTCCCCTAGGCTAAGGCCAGGGCTCCCCTAGCCTTCAGGCTAGGGCGCCCCTAGGCTTTAGGCTCCCCTAGGCTAAGGCCAGGGCTCCCCTAGCCTTCAGGCTAGGGCGCCCCGAGGCTTTAGGCTCCCCTAGGCTAAGGCCAGGGCTCCCCTAGCCTTCAGGCTAGGGCGCCCCGAGGCTTTAGGCTCCCCTAGGCTAAGGCCAGGGCTCCCCTAGCCTTCAGGCTAGGGCGCCCCGAGGCTTTAGGCTCCCCTAGGCTAAGGCCAGGGCTCCCCTAGCCTTCAGGCTAGGGCGCCCCGAGGCTTTAGGCTCCCCTAGGCTAAGGCCAGGGCTCCCCTAGCCTTCAGGCTAGGGCGCCCCGAGGCTTTAGGCTCCCCTAGGCTAAGGCCAGGGCTCCCCTAGCCTTCAGGCTAGGGCGCCCCGAGGCTTTAGGCTCCCCTAGGCTAAGGCCAGGGCTCCCCTAGCCTTCAGGCTAGGGCGCCCCGAGGCTTTAGGCTCCCCTAGGCTAAGGCCAGGGCTCCCCTAGCCTTCAGGCTAGGGCGCCCCGAGGCTTTAGGCTCCCCTAGGCTAAGGCCAGGGCTCCCCTAGCCTTCAGGCTAGGGCGCCCCGAGGCTTTAGGCTCCCCTAGGCTAAGGCCAGGGCTCCCCTAGCCTTCAGGCTAGGGCGCCCCGAGGCTTTAGGCTCCCCTAGGCTAAGGCCAGGGCTCCCCTAGCCTTCAGGCTAGGGCGCCCCGAGGCTTTAGGCTCCCCTAGGCTAAGGCCAGGGCTCCCCTAGCCTTCAGGCTAGGGCGCCCCGAGGCTTTAGGCTCCCCTAGGCTAAGGCCAGGGCTCCCCTAGCCTTCAGGCTAGGGCGCCCCGAGGCTTTAGGCTCCCCTAGGCTAAGGCCAGGGCTCCCCTAGCCTTCAGGCTAGGGCGCCCCGAGGCTTTAGGCTCCCCTAGGCTAAGGCCAGGGCTCCCCTAGCCTTCAGGCTAGGGCGCCCCGAGGCTTTAGGCTCCCCTAGGCTAAGGCCAGGGCTCCCCTAGCCTTCAGGCTAGGGCGCCCCGAGGCTTTAGGCTCCCCTAGGCTAAGGCCAGGGCTCCCCTAGCCTTCAGGCTAGGGCGCCCCGAGGCTTTAGGCTCCCCTAGGCTAAGGCCAGGGCTCCCCTAGCCTTCAGGCTAGGGCGCCCCGAGGCTTTAGGCTCCCCTAGGCTAAGGCCAGGGCTCCCCTAGCCTTCAGGCTAGGGCGCCCCGAGGCTTTAGGCTCCCCTAGGCTAAGGCCAGGGCTCCCCTAGCCTTCAGGCTAGGGCGCCCCGAGGCTTTAGGCTCCCCTAGGCTAAGGCCAGGGCTCCCCTAGCCTTCAGGCTAGGGCGCCCCGAGGCTTTAGGCTCCCCTAGGCTAAGGCCAGGGCTCCCCTAGCCTTCAGGCTAGGGCGCCCCGAGGCTTTAGGCTCCCCTAGGCTAAGGCCAGGGCTCCCCTAGCCTTCAGGCTAGGGCGCCCCGAGGCTTTAGGCTCCCCTAGGCTAAGGCCAGGGCTCCCCTAGCCTTCAGGCTAGGGCGCCCCGAGGCTTTAGGCTCCCCTAGGCTAAGGCCAGGGCTCCCCTAGCCTTCAGGCTAGGGCGCCCCGAGGCTTTAGGCTCCCCTAGGCTAAGGCCAGGGCTCCCCTAGCCTTCAGGCTAGGGCGCCCCGAGGCTTTAGGCTCCCCTAGGCTAAGGCCAGGGCTCCCCTAGCCTTCAGGCTAGGGCGCCCCGAGGCTTTAGGCTCCCCTAGGCTAAGGCCAGGGCTCCCCTAGCCTTCAGGCTAGGGCGCCCCGAGGCTTTAGGCTCCCCTAGGCTAAGGCCAGGGCTCCCCTAGCCTTCAGGCTAGGGCGCCCCGAGGCTTTAGGCTCCCCTAGGCTAAGGCCAGGGCTCCCCTAGCCTTCAGGCTAGGGCGCCCCGAGGCTTTAGGCTCCCCTAGGCTAAGGCCAGGGCTCCCCTAGCCTTCAGGCTAGGGCGCCCCGAGGCTTTAGGCTCCCCTAGGCTAAGGCCAGGGCTCCCCTAGCCTTCAGGCTAGGGCGCCCCGAGGCTTTAGGCTCCCCTAGGCTAAGGCCAGGGCTCCCCTAGCCTTCAGGCTAGGGCGCCCCGAGGCTTTAGGCTCCCCTAGGCTAAGGCCAGGGCTCCCCTAGCCTTCAGGCTAGGGCGCCCCGAGGCTTTAGGCTCCCCTAGGCTAAGGCCAGGGCTCCCCTAGCCTTCAGGCTAGGGCGCCCCGAGGCTTTAGGCTCCCCTAGGCTAAGGCCAGGGCTCCCCTAGCCTTCAGGCTAGGGCGCCCCGAGGCTTTAGGCTCCCCTAGGCTAAGGCCAGGGCTCCCCTAGCCTTCAGGCTAGGGCGCCCCGAGGCTTTAGGCTCCCCTAGGCTAAGGCCAGGGCTCCCCTAGCCTTCAGGCTAGGGCGCCCCGAGGCTTTAGGCTCCCCTAGGCTAAGGCCAGGGCTCCCCTAGCCTTCAGGCTAGGGCGCCCCGAGGCTTTAGGCTCCCCTAGGCTAAGGCCAGGGCTCCCCTAGCCTTCAGGCTAGGGCGCCCCGAGGCTTTAGGCTCCCCTAGGCTAAGGCCAGGGCTCCCCTAGCCTTCAGGCTAGGGCGCCCCGAGGCTTTAGGCTCCCCTAGGCTAAGGCCAGGGCTCCCCTAGCCTTCAGGCTAGGGCGCCCCGAGGCTTTAGGCTCCCCTAGGCTAAGGCCAGGGCTCCCCTAGCCTTCAGGCTAGGGCGCCCCGAGGCTTTAGGCTCCCCTAGGCTAAGGCCAGGGCTCCCCTAGCCTTCAGGCTAGGGCGCCCCGAGGCTTTAGGCTCCCCTAGGCTAAGGCCAGGGCTCCCCTAGCCTTCAGGCTAGGGCGCCCCGAGGCTTTAGGCTCCCCTAGGCTAAGGCCAGGGCTCCCCTAGCCTTCAGGCTAGGGCGCCCCGAGGCTTTAGGCTCCCCTAGGCTAAGGCCAGGGCTCCCCTAGCCTTCAGGCTAGGGCGCCCCGAGGCTTTAGGCTCCCCTAGGCTAAGGCCAGGGCTCCCCTAGCCTTCAGGCTAGGGCGCCCCGAGGCTTTAGGCTCCCCTAGGCTAAGGCCAGGGCTCCCCTAGCCTTCAGGCTAGGGCGCCCCGAGGCTTTAGGCTCCCCTAGGCTAAGGCCAGGGCTCCCCTAGCCTTCAGGCCTAGGGCGCCCCGAGGCTTTAGGCTCCCCTAGGCTAAGGCCAGGGCTCCCCTAGCCTTCAGGCTAGGGCGCCCCGAGGCTTTAGGCTCCCCTAGGCTAAGGCCAGGGCTCCCTAGCCTTCAGGCTAGGGCACCCCGAGGCTTTAGGCTCCCCTAGGCTAAGGCCAGGGCTCCCCTAGCCTTCAGGCTAGGGCACCCCGAGGCTTTAGGCTCCCTAGGCTAAGGCCAGGGCTCCCCTAGCCTTCAGGCTAGGCACCCGAGGCTTTAGGCTCCCCTAGGCTAAGGCCAGGGCTCCCCTAGCCTTCAGGCTAGGGCACCCCGAGGCTTTAGGCTCCCCTAGGCTAAGGCCAGGGCTCCCCTAGCCTTCAGGCTAGGGCACCCCGAGGCTTTAGGCTCCCTAGGCTAAGGCCAGGCTCCCCTAGCCTTCAGGCTAGGGCACCCCGAGGCTTTAGGCTCCCTAGGCTAAGGCCAGGGCTCCCCTAGCCTTCAGGCTAGGGCACCCGAGGCTTTAGGCTCCCCTAGGCTAAGGCCAGGGCTCCCCTAGCCTTCAGGCTAGGGCACCCCGAGGCTTTAGGCTCCCTAGGCTAAGGCCAGGGCTCCCTAGCCTTCAGGCTAGGGCACCCCGAGGCTTTAGGCTCCCCTAGGGCTAAGCCAGGGCTCCCTAGCCTTCAGGCTAGGGCACCCCGAGGCTTTAGGCTCCCCTAGGCTAAGGCCAGGGCTCCCCTAGCCTTCAGGCTAGGGCACCCCGAGGCTTTAGGCTCCCCTAGGCTAAGGCCAGGGCTCCCCTAGCCTTCAGGCTAGGGCACCCGAGGCTTTAGGCTCCCCTAGGCTAAGGCCAGGGCTCCCCTAGCCTTCAGGCTAGGGCACCCCGAGGCTTTAGGCTCCCCTAGGCTAAGGCCAGGCTCCCCTAGCCTTCAGGCTAGGGCACCCGAGGCTTTAGGCTCCCCTAGGCTAAGGCCAGGGCTCCCTAGCCTTCAGGCTAGGGCACCCCGAGGCTTTAGGCTCCCCTAGGCTAAGGCCAGGGCTCCCCTAGCCTTCAGGCTAGGGCACCCCGAGGCTTTAGGCTCCCCTAGGCTAAGGCCAGGCTCCCCTAGCCTTCAGGCTAGGGCACCCCGAGGCTTTAGGCTCCCCTAGGCTAAGGCCAGGGCTCCCCTAGCCTTCAGGCTAGGGCACCCCGAGGCTTTAGGCTCCCTAGGCTAAGGCCAGGGCTCCCCTAGCCTTCAGGCTAGGGCACCCCGAGGCTTTAGGCTCCCCTAGGCTAAGGCCAGGGCTCCCCTAGCCTTCAGGCTAGGGCACCCCGAGGCTTTAGGCTCCCCTAGGCTAAGGCCAGGGCTCCCCTAGCCTTCAGGCTAGGGCACCCCGAGGCTTTAGGCTCCCCTAGGCTAAGGCCAGGGCTCCCCTAGCCTTCAGGCTAGGGCACCCCGAGGCTTAGGCTCCCCTAGGCTAAGGCCAGGGCTCCCCTAGCCTTCAGGCTAGGGCACCCCGAGGCTTTAGGCTCCCCTAGGCTAAGGCCAGGGCTCCCCTAGCCTTCAGGCTAGGGCACCCCGAGGCTTTAGGCTCCCTAGGCTAAGGCCAGGGCTCCCCTAGCCTTCAGGCTAGGGCACCCCGAGGCTTTAGGCTCCCTAGGCTAAGGCCAGGGGCTCCCCTAGCCTTCAGGCTAGGGCACCCCGAGGCTTTAGGCTCCCCTAGGCTAAGGCCAGGGCTCCCCTAGCCTTCAGGCTAGGGCACCCCGAGGCTTTAGGCTCCCCTAGGCTAAGGCCAGGGCTCCCCTAGCCTTCAGGCTAGGGCACCCCGAGGCTTTAGGCTCCCTAGGCTAAGGCCAGGGCTCCCCTAGCCTTCAGGCTAGGGCACCCCGAGGCTTTAGGCTCCCCTAGGCTAAGGCCAGGGCTCCCCTAGCCTTCAGGCTAGGGCACCCCGAGGCTTTAGGCTCCCTAGGCTAAGGCCAGGGCTCCCCTAGCCTTCAGGCTAGGGCACCCCGAGGCTTTAGGCTCCCCTAGGCTAAGGCCAGGGCTCCCCTAGCCTTCAGGCTAGGGCACCCCGAGGCTTTAGGCTCCCCTAGGCTAAGGCCAGGGCTCCCCTAGCCTTCAGGCTAGGGCACCCCGAGGCTTTAGGCTCCCCTAGGCTAAGGCCAGGGCTCCCTAGCCTTCAGGCTAGGGCACCCGAGGCTTTAGGCTCCCCTAGGCTAAGGCCAGGGCTCCCCTAGCCTTCAGGCTATGGGCACCCCCGAGGCTTTAGGCTCCCCTAGGCTAAGGCCAGGGCTCCCCTAGCCTTCAGGCTAGGGCACCCCGAGGCTTTAGGCTCCCCTAGGCTAAGGCCAGGGCTCCCCTAGCCTTCAGGCTAGGGCACCCCGAGGCTTTAGGCTCCCCTAGGCTAAGGCCAGGGCTCCCCTAGCCTTCAGGCTAGGGCACCCGAGGCTTTAGGCTCCCCTAGGCTAAGGCCAGGGCTCCCCTAGCCTTCAGGCTAGGGCACCCGAGGCTTTAGGCTCCCCTAGGCTAAGGCCAGGGCTCCCTAGCCTTCAGGCTAGGGCACCCCGAGGCTTTAGGCTCCCCTAGGCTAAGGCCAGGGCTCCCCTAGCCTTCAGGCTAGGGCACCCCGAGGCTTTAGGCTCCCCTAGGCTAAGGCCAGGGCTCCCCTAGCCTTCAGGCTAGGGCACCCCGAGGCTTTAGGCTCCCCTAGGCTAAGGCCAGGGCTCCCCTAGCCTTCAGGCTAGGGCACCCCGAGGCTTTAGGCTCCCCTAGGCTAAGGCCAGGGCTCCCCTAGCCTTCAGGCTAGGGCACCCCGAGGCTTTAGGCTCCCCTAGGCTAAGGCCAGGGCTCCCCTAGCCTTCAGGCTAGGGCACCCCGAGGCTTTAGGCTCCCCTAGGCTAAGGCCAGGGCTCCCCTAGCCTTCAGGCTAGGGCACCCCGAGGCTTTAGGCTCCCCTAGGCTAAGGCCAGGGCTCCCCTAGCCTTCAGGCTAGGGCACCCCGAGGCTTTAGGCTCCCCTAGGCTAAGGCCAGGGCTCCCTAGCCTTCAGGCTAGGGCACCCCGAGGCTTTAGGCTCCCCTAGGCTAAGGCCAGGGCTCCCCTAGCCTTCAGGCTAGGGCACCCCGAGGCTTTAGGCTCCCCTAGGCTAAGGCCAGGGCTCCCCTAGCCTTCAGGCTAGGGCACCCCGAGGCTTTAGGCTCCCCTAGGCTAAGGCCAGGGCTCCCCTAGCCTTCAGGCTAGGGCACCCCGAGGCTTTAGGCTCCCTAGGCTAAGGCCAGGGCTCCCCTAGCCTTCAGGCTAGGGCACCCCGAGGCTTTAGGCTCCCCTAGGCTAAGGCCAGGGCTCCCCTAGCCTTCAGGCTAGGGCACCCCGAGGCTTTAGGCTCCCCTAGGCTAAGGCCAGGGCTCCCCTAGCCTTCAGGCTAGGGCACCCCGAGGCTTTAGGCTCCCCTAGGCTAAGGCCAGGGCTCCCCTAGCCTTCAGGCTAGGGCACCCCGAGGCTTTAGGCTCCCCTAGGCTAAGGCCAGGGCTCCCCTAGCCTTCAGGCTAGGGCACCCCGAGGCTTTAGGCTCCCCTAGGCTAAGGCCAGGGCTCCCCTAGCCTTCAGGCTAGGGCACCCCGAGGCTTTAGGCTCCCCTAGGCTAAGGCCAGGGCTCCCCTAGCCTTCAGGCTAGGGCACCCCGAGGCTTTAGGCTCCCCTAGGCTAAGGCCAGGGCTCCCCTAGCCTTCAGGCTAGGGCACCCCGAGGCTTTAGGCTCCCCTAGGCTAAGGCCAGGGCTCCCCTAGCCTTCAGGCTAGGGCACCCCGAGGCTTTAGGCTCCCTAGGCTAAGGCCAGGGCTCCCCTAGCCTTCAGGCTAGGGCACCCCGAGGCTTTAGGCTCCCCTAGGCTAAGGCCAGGGCTCCCCTAGCCTTCAGGCTAGGGCACCCCGAGGCTTTAGGCTCCCCTAGGCTAAGGCCAGGGCTCCCCTAGCCTTCAGGCTAGGGCACCCCGAGGCTTTAGGCTCCCCTAGGCTAAGGCCAGGGCTCCCCTAGCCTTCAGGCTAGGGCACCCCGAGGCTTTAGGCTCCCCTAGGCTAAGGCCAGGCTCCCCTAGCCTTCAGGCTAGGGCACCCCGAGGCTTTAGGCTCCCCTAGGCTAAGGCCAGGGCTCCCTAGCCTTCAGGCTAGGGCACCCCGAGGCTTTAGGCTCCCCTAGGCTAAGGCCAGGGCTCCCCTAGCCTTCAGGCTAGGGCACCCCGAGGCTTTAGGCTCCCCTAGGCTAAGGCCAGGGCTCCCCTAGCCTTCAGGCTAGGGCACCCCGAGGCTTTAGGCTCCCCTAGGCTAAGGCCAGGGCTCCCCTAGCCTTCAGGCTAGGGCACCCCGAGGCTTTAGGCTCCCCTAGGCTAAGGCCAGGGCTCCCCTAGCCTTCAGGCTAGGGCACCCCGAGGCTTTAGGCTCCCCTAGGCTAAGGCCAGGGCTCCCCTAGCCTTCAGGCTAGGGCACCCCGAGGCTTTAGGCTCCCCTAGGCTAAGGCCAGGGCTCCCCTAGCCTTCAGGCTAGGGCACCCCGAGGCTTTAGGCTCCCCTAGGCTAAGGCCAGGGCTCCCCTAGCCTTCAGGCTAGGGCACCCCGAGGCTTTAGCTCCCCTAGGCTAAGGCCAGGGCTCCCCTAGCCTTCAGGCTAGGGCACCCGAGGCTTTAGGCTCCCCTAGGCTAAGGCCAGGGCTCCCCTAGCCTTCAGGCTAGGGCACCCCGAGGCTTTAGGCTCCCCTAGGCTAAGGCCAGGGCTCCCCTAGCCTTCAGGCTAGGGCACCCGAGGCTTTAGGCTCCCTAGGCTAAGGCCAGGGCTCCCCTAGCCTTCAGGCTAGGGCACCCCGAGGCTTTAGGCTCCCCTAGGCTAAGGCCAGGGCTCCCCTAGCCTTCAGGCTAGGGCACCCGAGGCTTTAGGCTCCCCTAGGCTAAGGCCAGGGCTCCCCTAGCCTTCAGGCTAGGGCACCCCGAGGCTTTAGGCTCCCCTAGGCTAAGGCCAGGGCTCCCCTAGCCTTCAGGCTAGGGCACCCCGAGGCTTTAGGCTCCCCTAGGCTAAGGCCAGGGCTCCCTAGCCTTCAGGCTAGGGCACCCCGAGGCTTTAGGCTCCCCTAGGCTAAGGCCAGGGCTCCCCTAGCCTTCAGGCTAGGGCACCCCGAGGCTTTAGGCTCCCTAGGCTAAGGCCAGGGCTCCCCTAGCCTTCAGGCTAGGGCACCCCGAGGCTTTAGGCTCCCCTAGGCTAAGGCCAGGGCTCCCCTAGCCTTCAGGCTAGGGCACCCCCGAGGCTTTAGGCTCCCCTAGGCTAAGGCCAGGGCTCCCCTAACCTTCAGGCTAGGGCACCCCGAGGCTTTAGGCTCCCCTAGGCTAAGGCCAGGCTCCCCTAGCCTTCAGGCTAGGGCACCCCGAGGCTTTAGGCTCCCCTAGGCTAAGGCCAGGGCTCCCCTAGCCTTCAGGCTAGGGCACCCCGAGGCTTTAGGCTCCCCTAGGCTAAGGCCAGGGCTCCCCTAGCCTTCAGGCTAGGGCACCCCGAGGCTTTAGGCTCCCCTAGGCTAAGGCCAGGGCTCCCCTAGCCTTCAGGCTAGGGCACCCCGAGGCTTTAGGCTCCCCTAGGCTAAGGCCAGGGCTCCCCTAGCCTTCAGGCTAGGGCACCCCGAGGCTTTAGGCTCCCCTAGGCTAAGGGCAGGGCTCCCCTAGCCTTCAGGCTAGGGCACCCCGAGGCTTTAGGCTCCCCTAGGCTAAGGCCAGGGCTCCCCTAGCCTTCAGGCTAGGGCACCCCGAGGCTTTAGGCTCCCCTAGGCTAAGGCAGGGCTCCCTAGCCTTCAGGCTAGGGCACCCCGAGGCTTTAGGCTCCCCTAGGCTAAGGCAGGGCTCCCCTAGCTTCAGGCTAGGCACCCCGAGGCTTTAGGCTCCCCTAGGCTAAGGGCAGGCTCCCCTAGCCTTCAGGCTAGGGCACCCCGAGGCTTTAGGCTCCCCTAGGCTAAGGGCAGGGCTCCCCTAGCCTTCAGGCTAGGGCACCCGAGGCTTTAGGCTCCCCTAGGCTAAGGGCAGGGCTCCCCTAGCCTTCAGGCTAGGGCACCCCGAGGCTTTAGGCTCCCTAGGCTAAGGGCAGGGCTCCCTAGCCTTCAGGCTAGGGCACCCGAGGCTTTAGGCTCCCCTAGGCTAAGGGCAGGGCTCCCCTAGCCTTCAGGCTAGGGCACCCCGAGGCTTTAGGCTCCCCTAGGCTAAGGGCAGGGCTCCCCTAGCCTTCAGGCTAGGGCACCCCGAGGCTTTAGGCTCCCCTAGGCTAAGGGCAGGGCTCCCCTAGCCTTCAGGCTAGGGCACCCCGAGGCTTTAGGCTCCCCTAGGCTAAGGGCAGGGCTCCCCTAGCCTTCAGGCTAGGGCACCCGAGGCTTTAGGCTCCCTAGGCTAAGGGCAGGGCTCCCCTAGCCTTCAGGCTAGGGCACCCCGAGGCTTTAGGCTCCCCTAGGCTAAGGGCAGGGCTCCCTAGCCTTCAGCTAGGCACCCCGAGGCTTTAGGCTCCCCCTAGGCTAAGGGCAGGGCTCCCCTAGCCTTCAGGCTAGGGCACCCCGAGGCTTTAGGCTCCCTAGGCTAAGGGCAGGGCTCCCCTAGCCTTCAGGCTAGGGCACCCCGAGGCTTTAGGCTCCCCTAGGCTAAGGGCAGGGCTCCCCTAGCCTTCAGGCTAGGGCACCCCGAGGCTTTAGGCTCCCCTAGGCTAAGGGCAGGGCTCCCTAGCCTTCAGGCTAGGGCACCCCGAGGCTTTAGGCTCCCCTAGGCTAAGGGCAGGGCTCCCTAGCCTTCAGGCTAGGGCACCCCGAGGCTTTAGGCTCCCCTAGGCTAAGGGCAGGGCTCCCCTAGCCTTCAGGCTAGGGCACCCCGAGGCTTTAGGCTCCCCTAGGCTAAGGGCAGGGCTCCCCTAGCCTTCAGGCTAGGGCACCCCGAGGCTTTAGGCTCCCCTAGGCTAAGGGCAGGGCTCCCCTAGCCTTCAGGCTAGGGCACCCCGAGGCTTTAGGCTCCCTAGGCTAAGGGCAGGCTCCCCTAGCCTTCAGGCTAGGGCACCCCGAGGCTTTAGGCTCCCCTAGGCTAAGGGCAGGGCTCCCCTAGCCTTCAGGCTAGGGCACCCCGAGGCTTTAGGCTCCCCTAGGCTAAGGGCAGGGCTCCCCTAGCCTTCAGGCTAGGGCACCCCGAGGCTTTAGGCTCCCCTAGGCTAAGGGCAGGGCTCCCCTAGCCTTCAGGCTAGGGCACCCGAGGCTTTAGGCTCCCCTAGGCTAAGGGCAGGGCTCCCCTAGCCTTCAGGCTAGGGCACCCCGAGGCTTTAGGCTCCCCTAGGCTAAGGGCAGGGCTCCCCTAGCCTTCAGGCTAGGGCACCCCGAGGCTTTAGGCTCCCCTAGGCTAAGGGCAGGCTCCCCTAGCCTTCAGGCTAGGGCACCCGAGGCTTTAGGCTCCCCTAGGCTAAGGGCAGGGCTCCCCTAGCTTCAGGCTAGGGCACCCCCGAGGCTTTAGGCTCCCCTAGGCTAAGGGCAGGGCTCCCCTAGCCTTCAGGCTAGGGCACCCCGAGGCTTTAGGCTCCCCTAGGCTAAGGGCAGGCTCCCCTAGCCTTCAGGCTAGGGCACCCCGAGGCTTTAGGCTCCCCTAGGCTAAGGGCAGGGCTCCCCTAGCCTTCAGGCTAGGGCACCCCTAGGCTTTAGGCTCCCCTAGGCTAAGGGCAGGGCTCCCCTAGCCTTCAGGCTAGGGCACCCCTAGGCTTTAGGCTCCCCTAGGCTAAGGGCAGGGCTCCCCTAGCCTTCAGGCTAGGGCACCCCTAGGCTTTAGGCTCCCCTAGGCTAAGGGCAGGGCTCCCCTAGCCTTCAGGCTAGGGCACCCCTAGGCTTTAGGCTCCCTAGGCTAAGGGCAGGGCTCCCCCTAGCCTTCAGGCTAGGGCACCCCTAGGCTTAGGCTCCCCTAGGGCTAAGGGCAGGGCTCCCCTAGCCTTCAGGCTAGGGCACCCCTAGCTTTAGGCTCCCCTAGGCTAAGGGCAGGGCTCCCCTAGCCTTCAGGCTAGGGCACCCCTAGGCTTTAGGCTCCCCTAGGCTAAGGGCAGGGCTCCCCTAGCCTTCAGGCTAGGGCACCCCTAGGCTTTAGGCTCCCCTAGCTAAGGGCAGGGCTCCCCTAGCCTTCAGGCTAGGGCACCCCTAGGCTTTAGGCTCCCCTAGGCTAAGGGCAGGGCTCCCTAGCCTTCAGGCTAGGGCACCCTAGGCTTTAGGCTCCCCTAGGCTAAGGGCAGGGCTCCCCTAGCCTTCAGGCTAGGGCACCCCTAGGCTTTAGGCTCCCTAGCTAAGGGCAGGGCTCCCTAGCCTTCAGGCTAGGGCACCCCTAGGCTTTAGGCTCCCCTAGGCTAAGGGCAGGGCTCCCCTAGCTTCAGGCTAGGCACCCTAGGCTTTAGGCTCCCCTAGGCTACGGGCAAGGCTCCCCTAGCCTTCAGGCTAGGGCACCCCTAGGCTTTAGGCTCCCCTAGGCTACCGGCCAGGCTCCCCTAGCCTTCAGGCTAGGGCACCCTAGGCTTTAGGCTCCCCTAGGCTAAGGGCAGGGCTCCCCTAGCCTTCAGGCTAGGGCACCCCTAGGCTTTAGGCTCCCCTAGGCTACGGCCAGGGCTCCCCTAGCCTTCAGGCTAGGGCACCCTAGGCTTTAGGCTCCCCTAGGCTACGGCCAGGGCTCCCCTAGCCTTCAGGCTAGGGCACCCCTAGGCTTTAGGCTCCCCTAGGCTACGGCCAGGGCTCCCCTAGCCTTCAGGCTAGGGCACCCCTAGGCTTTAGGCTCCCTAGGCTACGGCCAGGGCTCCCTAGCCTTCAGGCTAGGGCACCCTAGGCTTTAGGCTCCCCTAGGCTACGGCCAGGGCTCCCCTAGCCTTCAGGCTAGGGCACCCCTAGGCTTTAGGCTCCCTAGGCTACGGCCAGGGCTCCCTAGCCTTCAGGCTAGGGCACCCCTAGGCTTTAGGCTCCCCTAGGCTACGGCCAGGGCTCCCCTAGCCTTCAGGCTAGGGCTCCCTAGGCTTTAGGCTCCCTAGGCTACGGCCAGGGCTCCCTAGCCTTCAGGCTAGGCACCCTAGGCTTTAGTCCCTAGGCTAGGGCTCCCCTAGCCTTCAGGCTAGGGCACCCCTAGGCTTTAGGCTCCCTAGGCTACGGCCAGGCTCCCCTAGCCTTCAGGCTAGGGCTCCCCTAGGCTTTAGGCTCCCCTAGGCTAAGGCCAGGGCTCCCCTAGCCTTCAGGCTAGGGCATCCCTAGGCTTTAGGCTCCCCTAGGCTAAGGCCAGGCTCCCCTAGCCTTCAGGCTAGGCTCCCCTAGGCTTTAGGCTCCCCTAGGCTAAGGCCAGGGCTCCCCTAGCCTTCAGGCTAGGGCTCCCCTAGGCTTTAGGCTCCCCTAGGCTAAGGCCAGGCTCCCCTAGCCTTCAGGCTAGGGCTCCCCTAGGCTTTAGGCTCCCCTAGGCTAAGGCCAGGGCTCCCCTAGCCTTCAGGCTAGGGCTCCCCTAGGCTTTAGGCTCCCCTAGGCTAAGGCCAGGGCTCCCCTAGCCTTCAGGCTAGGGCTCCCCTAGGCTTTAGGCTCCCCTAGGCTAAGGCCAGGGCTCCCCTAGCCTTCAGGCTAGGGCTCCCCTAGGCTTTAGGCTCCCCTAGGCTAAGGCCAGGGCTCCCTAGCCTTCAGGCTAGGGCTCCCCTAGGCTTTAGGCTCCCCTAGGCTAAGGCCAGGGCTCCCCTAGCCTTCAGGCTAGGGCTCCCCTAGGCTTTAGGCTCCCCTAGGGCTAAGGCCAGGGCTCCCCTAGCCTTCAGGCTAGGGCTCCCCTAGGCTTTAGGCTCCCCTAGGCTAAGGCAGGGCTCCCCTAGCCTTCAGGCTAGGGCTCCCTAGGCTTTAGGCTCCCCTAGGCTAAGGCCAGGGCTCCCCTAGCCTTCAGGCTAGGGCTCCCCTAGGCTTTAGGCTCCCCTAGGCTAAGGCCAGGGCTCCCTAGCCTTCAGGCTAGGGCTCCCCTAGGCTTTAGGCTCCCCTAGGCTAAGGCCAGGGCTCCCCTAGCCTTCAGGTCTAGGGCTCCCCTAGGCTTTAGGCTCCCCTAGGCTAAGGCCAGGGCTCCCCTAGCCTTCAGGCTAGGGCTCCCTAGGCTTTAGGCTCCCCTAGGCTAAGGCCAGGCTCCCCTAGCCTTCAGGCTAGGGCTCCCCTAGGCTTTAGGCTCCCCTAGGCTAAGGCCAGGGCTCCCCTAGCCTTCAGGCTAGGGCTCCCTAGGCTTTAGGCTCCCCTAGGCTAAGGCCAGGGCTCCCCTAGCCTTCAGGCTAGGGCTCCCCTAGGCTTTAGGCTCCCCTAGCTAAGGCCAGGCTCCCTAGCCTTCAGGCTAGGGCTCCCCTAGGCTTTAGGCTCCCCTAGGCTAGGCCAGGGCTCCCCTAGCCTTCAGGCTAGGGCTCCCCTAGGCTTTAGGCTCCCCTAGGCTAAGGCCAGGGCTCCCCTAGCCTTCAGGCTAGGGCTCCCCTAGGCTTTAGGCTCCCCTAGGCTAAGGCCAGGGCTCCCCTAGCCTTCAGGCTAGGGCTCCCCTAGGCTTTAGCTCCCCTAGGCTAAGGCCAGGGCTCCTAGCCTTCAGGCTAGGGGCTCCCTAGGCTTTAGGCTCCCCTAGGCTAAGGCCCGGTGGCTCCCCTAGCCTTCAGGCTAGGGCTCCCCTAGGCTTTAGCTCCCTAGCTAGCAGGGCTCATGAAGAGTGTTAGGGCTCCCCCTAGGCTTTAGGCTCCCCTAGGCTAAGGCCAGGGCTC